>NW_015496068.1:32582-41536 GCF_000816755.2 Arachis ipaensis
GGCTCGCCTTTAGGTGTCCTCCTCGGGATAGCGTCATTTGAAGAACGAGGGTCAGCACAACGTAAAAAAAAATGGAAAAAACCAGAAAAAAGCAAACCGGAAAAAAAACTGTGAAAAAACCAGAGGAGCTTGCCAAAGATGAGGCCATTACGGCTCGCCTTTAGGTGTCCTCCTAGGGATAACAAACTGGAAAAAAAATCTGGGAAAAAACTGGGAAAAAAGCCGGAGGAGCTTGCCAAAAATGAGGCCATTACGGCTCGCCTTTAGGTGTCCTCCTCGGGATAGCGTCATTTGAAGAACGAGGGTCAGCACAACGTAAAAAAACAAACCGGAAAAAAAAAACTGGAAAAAATCGGAAAAAAACAAACCGGAAAAAAAAACCCGGGAAAAAACTGTGAAAAAAAACCGGAGGAGCGTGCCAAAAATGAGGCCATTACGGCTCGCCTGTAGGTGTCCTCCCCGGAAAAAAATCCAGGAAAAAACTGTGAAAAAAACCGGAGGAGCTTCCCAAAGATGAGGCCATTACGGCTCGCTTTTACGTTTCCTCCTTGGGATAGCGTCATTTAAAGAACGAGGGTCAGCAGAACGTAAAAAAAAAAATAAATAAAAATAATGGAAAAAACCAGAAAAAACAAACTGTGAAAAAAATCTGGGAAAAAAACTGTGAAAAAAACTGGAGGAGCTTGCCAAAGATGAGGCCATCACGGCTCGCCTTTAGGTGTCCTCCTCGGGATAGCGTCATTTAAAGAACGAGGGTCAGCAGATAAAAAAAGAAAAAAAAACTGTAAAAAAAATTCGGGAAAAAAACTGTGAAAAAAACCGGAGGAGCTTCCCGAAGATGAGGCCATTACGGCTCGCCTTTAGGTGTCCTCCTCGGGATAGCGTCATTTAAAGAACGAGGGTCAACAGAACGTAAAAAAAAATGGAAAAACCGAAAAAAAACAAACCGAAAAAAAATCTGGGAAAAAACTGTGAAAAAAAACCGGAGGAGCTTGCCAAAAATGAGGCCATTACGGCTAGCCTTTAGGGGTCCTCCTCGGGATAAAGTCATTTAAAGAACGAGGGTCAGCAGAACGGTTAAAAAAAAAAACCCGGAAAAAAACAAACCGGAAAAAAAATCTGAAAAAAAACTGTGAAAAAAACCGAAGGAGCTTGCCAAAGATGAGGCCATTATGGCTCGCCTTTAGGTGTCCTCCTCGGGATAGCGTCATTTAAAGATCGAGGGTCAGCAGAACGTAAAAAAAAAATGGAAAAAACCGGAAAAAACAAACCGGAAAAAAATCCGGGAAAAAACTGGGAAAAAAAGCCGGAGGAGCTTGATGACAAGTCATCATATACCGTTTTTAATAGTCTTTTTCTTTATTTTCATTTGGTTTTATGCACTTTCTTGTACTCTAAGTAAGTAATTTGGAATGGAAATGCATAACTTCTCTTAATCAAACAACCACTATATAATTGATGCTAAATCATGAGGTTTAGGCCAAATTTAATTGCAGTTTTATGATTTGTAAACCTTGTGAATTTGGTGATACTTTGATTGGTTGTTTTGATTAATTATAGGTGAAGAAAAGAAGAAAAGCGTGGCCTAAGAAGCGTGGTTCAAGGAATAGAAAGTGTGGCCAAGAAAGGAGGAAGTGTGGTGCAACAAACCATGGAACTCATTCCAAGAGCACCAAGCACTAAGAGAGCGCTACACTCACTTCCAAGGGACCAAGGCACAAAGTGAAGCTCAGCTCACAAAGTGAGCATTATCGAGAGCGCTAGAGGAAAAATTCAAGGAAAATGTTTTGCAAATGCATGCTCCAAGACTTGAACCCATGACCAAAGGGGATGGGGGAACGCTACTCCTTGCAAGGAAAATAAGCCAAAATTGGCCAAAATGCTCCCAGCAAGTTTCGAACACAGAAGCTTTAGCAAGGAAGATGCGCTCCTAGCACCACTTGGGCACTACCCTGATGTTGTCCAAGACTTGGCACGCGAAATATTTCAAGGCGCCACTTCCTTCACCAAGAAAAGCTTCAGCGCATGCTTCCCTCAAGTTTCGAACCAAGGACCTCTCCTTGTGAGCACCAAAGCTTAGCTCACTTGGAGAGCTGAGCGCTATCCTTGGTGCATGAAGCGCAACACTTGACACAGGCAGGGAGTAGGGAGCGCGCAAAGTTGACACGGTCCTGGCAGCACAAGGCGCACACAAAAGTGGCACCAAGACACTAGCGCTCAGCTCACAAAGTGAGCTGAGCTCTCCCCTGATGCTTCCCAACCAACAAGACATGCTATGCAAGGCACAAAGCTCAGCTCACTTTGTGAGCTGAGCATTCCCCTGGGAGATACATTTGGGCTGAAATTGAAATTTAAAATTCCAACTTAATTCATTTCTTCACCAAATCAAAAGCCCATCCAAATTTCAAAATCCAAGAATAGAAAGTGTATAAATAGGAGTTAGTTTGATGTAATTAGGACCTCTAGACTTCATTTTGAATTTTCCCTTTTTACTTGCATTTTAATTCTGAGCTTTTTTGAATTTCTGAGAGAACTTGGAAGGAGAATTAATCTCTCTTCTTCTTGGTTCTTGCTTGAGCACTCTTTTATTTCCTTGCTTTGGATCTTGGGTAGAGAATTGAAGAACTTCTGTTTCAATCTCACCTTGGGATCTTGTTTATTTTCTTTCTGCATAATTGAATTTGAATTTCTGTTTACTGCTTCTTCATCTACTTTGCTTCTGCAATTTACTTTTCTTTACTTCTTTTGCAATTTCTCTTGTTGGATCTAGGAAGGGAGTGAGATCTAGATTTGTTTTCTAGTCTCTTTGATTTCCTGAGATCTTCAACACCTTTTAGAATTGCTGCAACTTAAGCACTGCTTTCCAGTTCTTTAAATTCTCAAGTCATTTTACTTTTCTGATAAGATCTACTTCACTGCACTTAAATTTTCTCTTTTATGTTTAATGCAATTTAGTTGTTCTTGTTCAAATTCTGCTATCCTAATTTCCAATTCCTTTTATGATTCAAGCAATTTACATTTCTTGCACTTTAAGCTTCAGCCATTTACATTTCTTGCAATCTAAGTTTCTGCAATTTATATTACTTGCACTTTAAGAATCTGCTTCTTTACTTTCCTGCTCTTTAATTTACTGCACTTTACCCCTCCCCCTTTACTTTCCAAGCAAATTTAGTTTCTGCAAGTTACAATCACTCAACCAAATCTTGATTCGCTTGACTAAATCAACCACTAAACAAAAATTGCTCAATCCTTCAATCCCTGTGGGATCGACCTCACTCATGTGAGTTATTATTACTTGATGCGACCCGGTACACTTGCCGGTGAGTTTTGTGTTGGATCATTTTCCACACATCAGAGCTTGCCAAAAATGAGGCCATTACGGCTCGCCTTTAGGTGTCCTCCTCGGGATAGCGTCATTTAAAGAACGAGGGTCAGCACAACGTAAAAAAAATGGAAAAAAATAGAAAAAAACAAACCGGAAAAAAACTATGAAAAAACCGGAGGAGCATGCCTAAGATGAGGCCATTACGGCTCGCCTTTAGGTGTCCTCCTCGGGATAGCGTCTTTTAAAGAACGAGGGTCAGCAGAACGTTAAAAAAAATGGAAAAAATCGGAAAAAAACAAACCGGAAAAAAAATCCGGGAAAAAAACTGTGAAAAAAAACCAGAGGAGCGTGCCAAAAATGAGGCCATTACGGCTCGCCTTTAGGTGTCCTCCCCGAAAAAAAATCCGGGAAAAAACTGTGAAAAAAAACCGGAGGAGCTTCCCAAAGATGAGGCCATTACGGCTCGCTTTTACGTTTCCTCCTCGGGATAGCGTCTTTTAACGAACGAGGGTCAGCACAACGTAAACCGGAAAAAAAATCTGGAAAAAAACTGGAAAAAACCGGAAAAAAATTGGGAAAAAAACCGGAGGAGCGTGCCTAAAATGAGGCCATTATGGCTCGCATTTAGGTGTCCTCCTCGGGATAACGTCTTTTAAAGAAGGAGGGTTAGCAGAACGTTAATAAAAAAAAACCGGAAAAAAATTGGGAAAAAAACCGGAGGAGCGTGCCTAAAATGAGGCCATTATGGCTCGCATTTAGGTGTCCTCCTCGGGATAACGTCTTTTAAAGAAGGAGGGTTAGCAGAACGTTAATAAAAAAAAACCGGAAAAAAATTGGGAAAAAAACCGGAGGAGCGTGCCTAAAATGAGGCCATTATGGCTCGCATTTAGGTGTCCTCCTCGGGATAACGTCTTTTAAAGAAGGAGGGTTAGCAGAACGTTAATAAAAAAAAACCGGAAAAAAATTGGGAAAAAAACCGGAGGAGCGTGCCTAAAATGAGGCCATTATGGCTCGCATTTAGGTGTCCTCCTCGGGATAACGTCTTTTAAAGAAGGAGGGTTAGCAGAACGTTAATAAAAAAAAACCGGAAAAAAATTGGGAAAAAAACCGGAGGAGCGTGCCTAAAATGAGGCCATTATGGCTCGCATTTAGGTGTCCTCCTCGGGATAACGTCTTTTAAAGAAGGAGGGTTAGCAGAACGTTAATAAAAAAAAACCGGAAAAAAATTGGGAAAAAAACCGGAGGAGCGTGCCTAAAATGAGGCCATTATGGCTCGCATTTAGGTGTCCTCCTCGGGATAACGTCTTTTAAAGAAGGAGGGTTAGCAGAACGTTAATAAAAAAAAACCGGAAAAAAATTGGGAAAAAAACCGGAGGAGCGTGCCTAAAATGAGGCCATTATGGCTCGCATTTAGGTGTCCTCCTCGGGATAACGTCTTTTAAAGAAGGAGGGTTAGCAGAACGTTAATAAAAAAAAACCGGAAAAAAATTGGGAAAAAAACCGGAGGAGCGTGCCTAAAATGAGGCCATTATGGCTCGCATTTAGGTGTCCTCCTCGGGATAACGTCTTTTAAAGAAGGAGGGTTAGCAGAACGTTAATAAAAAAAAACCGGAAAAAAATTGGGAAAAAAACCGGAGGAGCGTGCCTAAAATGAGGCCATTATGGCTCGCATTTAGGTGTCCTCCTCGGGATAACGTCTTTTAAAGAAGGAGGGTTAGCAGAACGTTAATAAAAAAAAACCGGAAAAAAATTGGGAAAAAAACCGGAGGAGCGTGCCTAAAATGAGGCCATTATGGCTCGCATTTAGGTGTCCTCCTCGGGATAACGTCTTTTAAAGAAGGAGGGTTAGCAGAACGTTAATAAAAAAAAACCGGAAAAAAATTGGGAAAAAAACCGGAGGAGCGTGCCTAAAATGAGGCCATTATGGCTCGCATTTAGGTGTCCTCCTCGGGATAACGTCTTTTAAAGAAGGAGGGTTAGCAGAACGTTAATAAAAAAAAACCGGAAAAAAATTGGGAAAAAAACCGGAGGAGCGTGCCTAAAATGAGGCCATTATGGCTCGCATTTAGGTGTCCTCCTCGGGATAACGTCTTTTAAAGAAGGAGGGTTAGCAGAACGTTAATAAAAAAAAACCGGAAAAAAATTGGGAAAAAAACCGGAGGAGCGTGCCTAAAATGAGGCCATTATGGCTCGCATTTAGGTGTCCTCCTCGGGATAACGTCTTTTAAAGAAGGAGGGTTAGCAGAACGTTAATAAAAAAAAACCGGAAAAAAATTGGGAAAAAAACCGGAGGAGCGTGCCTAAAATGAGGCCATTATGGCTCGCATTTAGGTGTCCTCCTCGGGATAACGTCTTTTAAAGAAGGAGGGTTAGCAGAACGTTAATAAAAAAAAACCGGAAAAAAATTGGGAAAAAAACCGGAGGAGCGTGCCTAAAATGAGGCCATTATGGCTCGCATTTAGGTGTCCTCCTCGGGATAACGTCTTTTAAAGAAGGAGGGTTAGCAGAACGTTAATAAAAAAAAACCGGAAAAAAATTGGGAAAAAAACCGGAGGAGCGTGCCTAAAATGAGGCCATTATGGCTCGCATTTAGGTGTCCTCCTCGGGATAACGTCTTTTAAAGAAGGAGGGTTAGCAGAACGTTAATAAAAAAAAACCGGAAAAAAATTGGGAAAAAAACCGGAGGAGCGTGCCTAAAATGAGGCCATTATGGCTCGCATTTAGGTGTCCTCCTCGGGATAACGTCTTTTAAAGAAGGAGGGTTAGCAGAACGTTAATAAAAAAAAACCGGAAAAAAATTGGGAAAAAAACCGGAGGAGCGTGCCTAAAATGAGGCCATTATGGCTCGCATTTAGGTGTCCTCCTCGGGATAACGTCTTTTAAAGAAGGAGGGTTAGCAGAACGTTAATAAAAAAAAACCGGAAAAAAATTGGGAAAAAAACCGGAGGAGCGTGCCTAAAATGAGGCCATTATGGCTCGCATTTAGGTGTCCTCCTCGGGATAACGTCTTTTAAAGAAGGAGGGTTAGCAGAACGTTAATAAAAAAAAACCGGAAAAAAATTGGGAAAAAAACCGGAGGAGCGTGCCTAAAATGAGGCCATTATGGCTCGCATTTAGGTGTCCTCCTCGGGATAACGTCTTTTAAAGAAGGAGGGTTAGCAGAACGTTAATAAAAAAAAACCGGAAAAAAATTGGGAAAAAAACCGGAGGAGCGTGCCTAAAATGAGGCCATTATGGCTCGCATTTAGGTGTCCTCCTCGGGATAACGTCTTTTAAAGAAGGAGGGTTAGCAGAACGTTAATAAAAAAAAACCGGAAAAAAATTGGGAAAAAAACCGGAGGAGCGTGCCTAAAATGAGGCCATTATGGCTCGCATTTAGGTGTCCTCCTCGGGATAACGTCTTTTAAAGAAGGAGGGTTAGCAGAACGTTAATAAAAAAAAACCGGAAAAAAATTGGGAAAAAAACCGGAGGAGCGTGCCTAAAATGAGGCCATTATGGCTCGCATTTAGGTGTCCTCCTCGGGATAACGTCTTTTAAAGAAGGAGGGTTAGCAGAACGTTAATAAAAAAAAACCGGAAAAAAATTGGGAAAAAAACCGGAGGAGCGTGCCTAAAATGAGGCCATTATGGCTCGCATTTAGGTGTCCTCCTCGGGATAACGTCTTTTAAAGAAGGAGGGTTAGCAGAACGTTAATAAAAAAAAACCGGAAAAAAATTGGGAAAAAAACCGGAGGAGCGTGCCTAAAATGAGGCCATTATGGCTCGCATTTAGGTGTCCTCCTCGGGATAACGTCTTTTAAAGAAGGAGGGTTAGCAGAACGTTAATAAAAAAAAACCGGAAAAAAATTGGGAAAAAAACCGGAGGAGCGTGCCTAAAATGAGGCCATTATGGCTCGCATTTAGGTGTCCTCCTCGGGATAACGTCTTTTAAAGAAGGAGGGTTAGCAGAACGTTAATAAAAAAAAACCGGAAAAAAATTGGGAAAAAAACCGGAGGAGCGTGCCTAAAATGAGGCCATTATGGCTCGCATTTAGGTGTCCTCCTCGGGATAACGTCTTTTAAAGAAGGAGGGTTAGCAGAACGTTAATAAAAAAAAACCGGAAAAAAATTGGGAAAAAAACCGGAGGAGCGTGCCTAAAATGAGGCCATTATGGCTCGCATTTAGGTGTCCTCCTCGGGATAACGTCTTTTAAAGAAGGAGGGTTAGCAGAACGTTAATAAAAAAAAACCGGAAAAAAATTGGGAAAAAAACCGGAGGAGCGTGCCTAAAATGAGGCCATTATGGCTCGCATTTAGGTGTCCTCCTCGGGATAACGTCTTTTAAAGAAGGAGGGTTAGCAGAACGTTAATAAAAAAAAACCGGAAAAAAATTGGGAAAAAAACCGGAGGAGCGTGCCTAAAATGAGGCCATTATGGCTCGCATTTAGGTGTCCTCCTCGGGATAACGTCTTTTAAAGAAGGAGGGTTAGCAGAACGTTAATAAAAAAAAACCGGAAAAAAATTGGGAAAAAAACCGGAGGAGCGTGCCTAAAATGAGGCCATTATGGCTCGCATTTAGGTGTCCTCCTCGGGATAACGTCTTTTAAAGAAGGAGGGTTAGCAGAACGTTAATAAAAAAAAACCGGAAAAAAATTGGGAAAAAAACCGGAGGAGCGTGCCTAAAATGAGGCCATTATGGCTCGCATTTAGGTGTCCTCCTCGGGATAACGTCTTTTAAAGAAGGAGGGTTAGCAGAACGTTAATAAAAAAAAACCGGAAAAAAATTGGGAAAAAAACCGGAGGAGCGTGCCTAAAATGAGGCCATTATGGCTCGCATTTAGGTGTCCTCCTCGGGATAACGTCTTTTAAAGAAGGAGGGTTAGCAGAACGTTAATAAAAAAAAACCGGAAAAAAATTGGGAAAAAAACCGGAGGAGCGTGCCTAAAATGAGGCCATTATGGCTCGCATTTAGGTGTCCTCCTCAGGATAGCGTCATTTAAAGAACGAGGGTCAGCAGAAGGTTAAAAAAAATGGAAAAAACCGGAAATAAAGAAACTGGAGAATATTCTGGGAAAAAACTGTGAAAAAAACCGAAGGAGCTTGCCAAAGATAAGGCCATTACGGCTCGCCTTTAGGTGTCCTCCTTGGGATAGCGTCATTTAAAGAACGAGGGTTAGCAAAACGTATATAAAGAAAACAGGAAAAAAAATTCGGGAAAAAAACTGTGAAAAAAAACCGGAGGAGCTTGCCAAAAATGAGGCTATAACGGCTCGCCTTTAGGTGTCCTCCTCGGGATAGCGTCATTTAAAGAATGAGGGTCAGCAGAACATTAAAAAAAAATAATAAAAAACTTGAAAAAAACTGGAAAAAAAACCGGAAAAAAACAAACCGGAAAAAAAATTTGGGAAAAAAACTATGAAAAAAGCCGGAGGAGCTTGCCAAAAATGAGGCCATTACGGCTCGCCTTTAGGTGTCCTCCTCCGGATAGCGTCATTTAAAGAACGAGGGTCAGCACAACGTAAAAAAAAATGGAAAAAACCAGAAAAAAGCAAACCGGAAAAAAAACTGTGAAAAAACCGGAGGAGCTTGCCAAAGATGAGGCCATTATGGCTCGCATTTAGGTGTCCTCCTCGGGATAACGTCTTTTAAA
>NW_015496068.1:42166-46730 GCF_000816755.2 Arachis ipaensis
TTTACAATTCAAGTCATTTACATTTCTTGCACTTTAAAATTCCGTAATTTACATTTCTTGCATTCTAAGTTTCTGCTATTTAATTTCTTGTTCTTTAAGATTCAGCACTTTAATTCCCTGTTCTCTTTACTTCCATGCAATTTAATTTCTGCACATCACAAAACACTCAACCAAATCTTGATTCGCTTGACTAAATTAACCACTTAGCTAAAATTGCTCAATCCTTCAATCCTTGTGGGATCGACCTCACTCCCGTGAGTTTTTATTACTTGATACGATCCGGTATACTTGCCGGTTAGATTTGTGTGTTTTGGGAGAAATTTATTTTTCACCAAAATACTCATCAAGTTTTTGGCGCCGTTGCCGGGGATTGATTAGATTGACAATGATTAAGTGAGGTGGTGATCTAGATCAAGCACTTTTTCTTTTATTTTTGACTGACACACTAACTGTTTGAATTTTTGCCTGAGCTAATTGAAACCTCACTTTAGCAATAGAGTGAAGTTTTCTTGGTTTATCTTGCTGAATATGATTCTCATAGCTTGATAAATAAACGAGAGAAGTGATTTACGTTCATTAATCTCTCAAGTTTACCAACTGTTTTACACATGGTGTCAACTAATCCTCTGACTACATTCTGGCTTGAGAATATCCAATTTTCATTTGGATTGTTTGTGATTGTGCAGGTCATGGAGGAAAGGAATCCTACAGCAAGAGGAGAAAAACTGAGGCATTATGATTTCCAGCCTCCATAATCAAAGAGCAAGATGTCAAGCTAGTGACAATAAAAGAGCGCTTGTTGGGAGGCAACCCAACCGGAGGTAACTATCTTTTCATATCTATTTCAATAAAAAGGTTAATTAATTTTATCTATATTGCAAGAAGCTAAGTTTGGTGTTGCACACCAAAACAATCTAAGGGAGAATGAAGGATTCTAAGTTTGGTGTTCCACCAAAATCCCATCATAAAACACATTATCACTTTCTGCATAATGCTGGCTTCAAGCATGTTGGATGAACTAGTTAACTATTCTGCTGTTTCCTAGTTTTCAGTTTTATTGCTTTTGAAAAAAAAAGAGAGAGAAAAAATTATCACACATGGTTAATTTGATGTATGAAAACCATTGGGATCCTCCTCGGGATAAAGTCATTTAAAGAACGAGGGTCAGCAGAACGTTTAAAAAAAAAACCTGGAAAAAAACAAACCGGAAAAAAAATCTGGAAAAAAACTGTGAAAAAAACCGAAGGAGCTTGCCAAAGATGAGGCCATTATGGCTCGCCTTTAGGTGTCCTCCTCGGTATAGCGTCATTTAAAGAACGAGGGTCGGCAGAACGTAAAAAAAAAACGAAAAAAACCGAAAAAAATTCGGGAAAAAAACTGTGAAAAAAAACTGGAGGAGCTTGCCAAAGATGAGGCCATTACGGCTCGCCTTTAGGTGTCCTCCTCGGGATAGCGTCATTTAAAGAACGAGGGTCAGCAGAAAAAAAAAGGAAAAAAAACTGGAAAAAACCGGAAAAAAATTCGGGAAAAAAACTGTGAAAAAAAACCTGAGGAGCTTGCCAAAGATGAGGCCATTACGGCTCGCCTTTAGGTGTCCTCCTCGGGATAACGTCATTTAAAGATCGAGGGTCAGCAGAACGTAAAAAAAAATGGAAAAAACCGGAAAAAACAAACCGGAAAAAAAAATCTGGGAAAAAACTGGGAAAAAAAGCTGGAGGAGCTTGCCAAAAATGAGGCCATTACGGCTCGCCTTTAGGTGTCCTCCTTGGGATAGCGTAATTTAAAGAACGAGGGTCAGCACAACGTAAAAAAAAATGGAAAAAACCATAAAAAACAAACCGGAAAAAAAACTGTGAAAAAACCGGAGGAGCTTGCCAAAGATGAGGCCATTACGGCTCGCCTTTAGGTGTCCTCCTCGGGATAGCGTCTTTTAAAGAACGAGGGTCAGCAGAACATTAAAAAAAATGGAAAAAACCGGAAAAAAACAAACCGGAAAAAAAAATCCGGGAAAAAAACTGTGAAAAAAAACCGGAGGAGCGTGCCAAAAATGAAGCCATTACGGCTCGCCTTTAGGTGTCCTCCACGGAAAAAAATCCGGGAAAAAACTGTGAAAAAAAACCGGAGGAGCTTCCCAAAGATGAGGCCATTACGGCTCGCTTTTACGTTTCCTCCTTGGGATAGCGTCATTTAAAGAACGAGGGGCAGCAGAAAGTAAAAAAAAAAAAAAAAAACTGGAAGAAACCGGAAAAAACAAACCGGAAAAAAAATCCGGGAAAAAAACTGGGAAAAAAAACCGGAGGAGCGTGCCAAAAATGAAGCCATTACGGCTCGCCTTTAGCCTTTAGGTGTCCTCCTCAGGATAGCGTCATTTAAAGAACGAGGGGCAGCAGAAAGTAAAAAAAAAAAAAAAAAACTGGAAGAAACCGGAAAAAACAAACCGGAAAAAAAATCCGGGAAAAAAACTGGGAAAAAAAACCGGAGGAGCGTGCCAAAAATGAAGCCATTACGGCTCGCCTTTAGCCTTTAGGTGTCCTCCTCAGGATAGCGTCATTTAAAGAACGAGGGGCAGCAGAAAGTAAAAAAAAAAAAAAAAAACTGGAAGAAACCGGAAAAAACAAACCGGAAAAAAAATCCGGGAAAAAAACTGGGAAAAAAAACCGGAGGAGCGTGCCAAAAATGAAGCCATTACGGCTCGCCTTTAGCCTTTAGGTGTCCTCCTCAGGATAGCGTCATTTAAAGAACGAGGGGCAGCAGAAAGTAAAAAAAAAAAAAAAAAACTGGAAGAAACCGGAAAAAACAAACCGGAAAAAAAATCCGGGAAAAAAACTGGGAAAAAAAACCGGAGGAGCGTGCCAAAAATGAAGCCATTACGGCTCGCCTTTAGCCTTTAGGTGTCCTCCTCAGGATAGCGTCATTTAAAGAACGAGGGTCAGTAGAACGTAAAAAAAAATAAATAAAAAAAACTGGAAAAAACCAGAAAAAAACAAACCAAAAAAAAATCTGGGAAAAAAATTGTGAAAAAAACCGGAGGAGCTTGCCAAAGATGAGGCCATTACGGCTCGCCTTTAGGTGTCCTCCTCAGGATAGCGTCATTTAAAGAACGAGGGTCACCAGAACGTAAAAAAAAAATAAAAAAAACTGGAAGAAACCGGAAAAAACAAACCGGAAAAAAATTTTGAGAAAAATTGTGAAAAAAACCGGAGGAGCTTGCCAAAAATGAGGCCATAACGGCTCGCCTTTAGGTGTCCTCCTCGGGATAGCGTCATTTAAAGAATGAGGGTCAGCAGAACGTATAAAAAAAATAAAAAAAATAAAAAAAAAACTTGAAAAAAACTGGAAAAAAAACCGGAAAAAAATTTTGGGAAGAAAACTGTGAAAAAAGCCGGAGGAGCTTGCCAAAAATGAGGCCATTACGGCTCGCCTTTAAGTGTCCTCCTCGGGATAGCGTCATTTAAAGAACGAGGGTAAGCACAACGTAAAAAAAAATGGAAAAAACCAGAAAAAAGCAAACCGGAAAAAAAACTGTGAAAAAACCGGAGGAGCTTGCCAAAGATGAGGCCATTACGGCTCGCCTTTAGGTGTCCTCCTCGGGATAGCGTCTTTTAAAGAACGAGGGTCAGCAGAACGATAAAAAAAATGGAAAAAACCGGAAAAAACAAACTGGAAAAAAAATCCGGGAAAAAAACTGGGAAAAAAAACCGGAGGAGCGTGCCAAAAATGAGGTCATTACGGCTCGCCTTTCGGTGTCCTCCCCGGAAAAAAATCCGAGAAAAAACTGTGAAAAAAAAACCGGAGGAGCTTCCTAAAGATGAGGCCATTACGGCTCGCTTTTACGTTTCCTCCTTGGGATAGCGTCATTTAAAGAACGAGGGTCAGTAGAACGTANNNNTGAAGATGAGGCGATTACGGCTCACCTTTAGGTGTCCTCCTCAGGATAGCGTCATTTAAAGAACGAGGGTCAGCACAACGTTAAAAAAAAAAAACCCGGAAAAAAAGAAAAAACCACTGCCAAAGATGAGGCCATTACGGCTCGCCTTTAGGTGTCCTCCTCGGGATAGCGTCTTTTAAAGAACGAGGGTCAGCAGTCAGCAGAAAAAAAAATAAAAAAAAAACTGGAAGAAACCGCAAAAAACAAACCGGAAAAAAAATCCGGGAAAAAATTGTGAAAAAAACCGGAGGAGCTTGCCAAAAATGAGGCCATTACGGCTCGCCTTTAAGTGTCCTCCTCGGGATAGCGTCATTTAAAGAACGAGGGTCAGAACAACGTAAAAAAAAATAGAGGAGGCTGCCGAAGATGAGGCCATTAAGGCTCGCCTTTAGGTGTCCTCCTCAGGATAGCGTCCTTTAAAGAACGAGGGTCAGAACAACGTAAAAAAAAATAGAGGAGGCTGCCGAAGATGAGGCCATTAAGGCTCGCCTTTAGGTGTCCTCCTCAGGATAGCGTCCTTTAAAGAACGAGGGTCAGAACAACGTTAAAAAAAAAACCCTGAAAAAAAAACGGAGGAGCCAGCCGAAGATGAGGCCATTACAGCTCGCCTTTAGGTGTCCTCCTCGGGATAGCGTC
>NW_015496068.1:61678-63391 GCF_000816755.2 Arachis ipaensis
CATTACGGCTCGCCTTTAGGTGTCCTCCTCGGGATAGCGTCATTTAAAGAACGAGGGTCAGCAGAACGTAAAAAAAAAAAAAATCCGGGAAAAAACTGTGAAAAAAAAAACGGAGGAGCTTCCTAAAGATGAGGCCATTACGGCTCGCTTTTACGTTTCCTCCTTGGGATAGCGTCATTTAAAGAACGAGGGTCAGTAGAACGTAAAAATAAAAAAATAAAAAAAAACTGGAAAAAACCAGAAAAAAACAAACCGGAAAAAAATATGGGAAAAAAACTGTGAAAAAACCAGAGGAGCCTGCCAAAGATGAGGCCATTACGGCTCGCCTTTAGGTGTCCTCCTCGGGATAGCGTCTTTTAAAGAACGAGGGTCAGCAGAACGTTAAAAAAAAATAAAAAAAAGGAAAAAACCGGAAAATAAATTAACCGGAAAAAAAATCCGAGAAAAAAACTGTGAAAAAAAACCGGAGGTGCTTGCCAAAAAAATGAGCCCATTATGGCTCACCTTTAAGTGTCCTCCTCGGGATAGCGTCATTTAAAGAATGAGGGTCAGCAGAACGTAAAAAAAAAAAAGGAAAAAATCGGAAAAAAAACTAACCGGAAAAAAAATCTAGGAAAAAGACTGTGAAAAAAACCGGAGGAGCTTGCCAAAAATAAGGCCATTACGGCCCGCCTTTAGGTGTCTTCCTCGGGATAGCGTCATTTAAAGAACGAGGGTAAGCACAACGTAAAAAAAAAATGGAAAAAACCAGAAAAAAACAAACCGGAAAAAAAACTGTGAAAATACCGGAGGAGCTTGCCAAAGATGAGGCCATTACGGCTCGCCTTTAGGTGTCCTCCTCGGGATAGCGTCATTTAAAGAACGAGGGTCACCAGAACGTAAAAAAAAAAATAAAAAAAACTGGAAGAAACCGGAAAAAACAAACCGGAAAAAAAAATTTGAGAAAAATTGTGAAAAAAACCGGAGGAGCTTGCCAAAAATGAGGCCATAACGGCTCGCCTTTAGGTGTCCTCCTCGGGATAGCGTCATTTAAAGAATGACGGTCAGCAGAACGTATAAAAAAAATAAAAAAAATAAAAAAAAAAACTTGAAAAAAACTAGAAAAAAAACCGGAAAAAAATTTTGGGAAGAAAACTGTGAAAAAAGCCGGAGGAGCTTGCCAAAAATGAGGCCATTACGGCTCGCCTTTAAGTGTCCTCCTCGGGATAGCGTCATTTAAAGAACGAGGGTAAGCACAACGTAAAAAAAAATGGAAAAAACCAGAAAAAAGCAAGCCGGAAAAGAAACTGTGAAAAAACCGGAGGAGCTTGCCAAAGATGAGGCCATTACGGCTCGCCTTTAGGTGTCCTCCTCGGGATAGCGTCTTTTAAAGAACGAGGGTCAGCAGAACGATAAAAAAAATGGAAAAAACCGGAAAAAACAAACTGGAAAAAAAATCCGGGAAAAAAACTGTGAAAAAAAACCGGAGGAGCGTGCCAAAAATGAGGTCATTACGGCTCGCCTTTAGGTGTCCTCCCCGGAAAAAAATCCGGGAAAAAACTGTGAAAAAAAAACCGGATGAGCTTCCCAAAGATGAGGCCATTACGGCTCGCTTTTACGTTTCCTCCTTGGGATAGCGTCATTTAAAGAACGAGGGTCAGTAGAACGTAAAAATAAAAAAAAAAAAAAAAAAAAAAAAAAAAAAAAAAAAAAAAAAAAAAAAAAAAAAAAAAA
>NW_015496068.1:64687-66912 GCF_000816755.2 Arachis ipaensis
TGGAAAAAAATTCGGAAAAACAACTGTGAAAAAAAAACCGGAGGAGCTTGCCAAAGATGAGGCCATTACGGCTCACCTTTAGGTGTCCTCCTCGAGATAGCGTCATTTAAAGAACGAGGGTCAGCAGAACGTTAAAAAAAAATAAAAAAAAGGAAAAAACCGGAAAATAAATTAACCGGAAAAAAAATCCGAGAAAAAAACTGTGAAAAAAAACCGGAGGAGCTTGCCAAAAAAATGAGCCCATTTTGGCTCACCTTTAAGTGTCCTCCTCGGGATAGCGTCATTTAAAGAATGAGGGTCAGCAGAACGTAAAAAAAAAAAAAAAAGGAAAAAATCGGAAAAAAAACTAACCGGAAAAAAAATCTAGGAAAAAAACTGTGAAAAAAAACCGGAGGAGCTTGCCAAAAATGAGGCCATTACGGCCCGCCTTTAGGTGTCCTCCTCGGGATAGCGTCATTTAAAGAACGAGGGTAAGCACAACGTAAAAAAAAATGGAAAAAACCAAAAAAAAAACAAACCGGAAAAAAAACTGTGAAAAAACCGGAGGAGCTTGCCAAAGATGAGGCCATTACGGCTCGCCTTTAGGTGTCCTCCTTGGGATAGCGTCTTTTAAAGAACGAGGGTCAGCAGAACATTAAAAAAAATGGAAAAAACCGGAAAAAAACAAACCGGAAAAAAAAATCCGGGAAAAAAACTGTGAAAAAAAACCGGAGGAGCGTGCCAAAAATGAGGCCATTACGGCTCGCCTTTAGGTGTCCTCCCCAGAAAAAAATCCGGGAAAAAACTGTGAAAAAAAACCGGAGGAGCTTCCCAAAGATGAGGCCATTACGGCTCGTTTTTATGTTTCCTCCTTGGGATAGCGTCATTTAAAGAACGAGGGTCAGCAGAACATTAAAAAAAATGGAAAAAACCGGAAAAAAACAAACCGGAAAAAAAAATCCGGGAAAAAAACTGTGAAAAAAAACCGGAGGAGCGTGCCAAAAATGAGGCCATTACGGCTCGCCTTTAGGTGTCCTCCTCGGGATAGCGTCTTTTAAAGAACGAGGGTTAGCAGAACGTAAAAAAAAAATAAAAAAAAATAAAAAAAAATAAAAAAAATACCGAAAAAAAATCCGGGAAAAAACTGTGAAAAAAAAAAACGGAGGAGCTTCCTAAATATGAGGCCATTACGGCTCACTTTTTGATGACAAGTCATCTTAGCCTATTTTAACTAGTCTTTTTCTTTTGATTTCACTTAGTTTTATGCACTTTCTTGTATTATAAATTAGCCATTTGGATTGGAATTGCATGGTTTCTCTTTCCAACCATATATAATAGTCTCTATTGGGCACAAAAATTGGCAACACAACAAGAGGAGAAAGTAGCCCCAAGAAGCATGCAAGAGGGAAGAACCACGTTTGAGATCACGTTTGACCTCAAACGTTAGCTCAAACGTGGATGACAGCAAATGGCCTATGCTGCATAATTTCACTCAAGTAACGTTTGAGTCAACGTTTGACTCAAACGTTGGCTCAAACGTGAATGACTCATGGCCCGTTTCACTAATGGATTTCTTCCCAACACCAAGAGCAATCAACGGAGGCTACTATCAACCCAATTCCATCAAGACTAAAGGCCCAATTCAATGCTTAATGATCATTGGAAGAAAGTGTATAAATAGCTTAGGATTTGAAGTTTTTGGAGAGCTTTTTTTCCTTTTGAGTTTTTACAGAGTGATTTTGGGAGAGAGCTTTTGGGGTTTTGAGCTACTTGGAGTGATTTTTAATTTCTTTGTCTTGGGGAAGGAGAATTCATTCCTCTTCCTCTTAGTTTTATTGCTTTCAATTTCAATTACACTTGTCTTGGATCTTGGGTTGGAGATTTGAAGAAATTCTGTTTCAATCTCATCCTTGGATCTCTCTGCTTAATTACTGAATTTAAATTTCTGTCTCTGTTACTTACTTCTCATCTACTTTCCTTGCAATTTACAATTCCCTTGAAATTGTTCTTGTTGGATCTAGGAAGGCATTGAGATCTAGACTTGGTTTTCTAGTCTCTGGGCCCTGAGATCTAAATTCCCAATTTACATTTTGTTTCTTGCTTTTAATGTTCATTTACTTTACTGCTTCAAGATCCGCTTCAATCCCAATTGCCTTTTACTCTTTTGTTTAATGCAATTCAACTTCTCCTTGTTTAAATTCTGCAAATCCATTCCCCAATTCCCTTTATAATTCCAGCCGTTTACA
>NW_015496069.1:0-8131 GCF_000816755.2 Arachis ipaensis
AAAAAGATAATAAATTTACAGATCTGTTGGTTACTAGATATTGCTGGACTTTATTTTAATTTTCTAATTATTATAAAAAAAATTTAATAATATAATTTAAAAATTCAAAAATAAAAAGTGATGCATTTGCATCTTTGCTATATTAGCTAGTTAGTTTAAGTAATTTTAGCTTAATTTCATTCACTTTCTTTGAAATAAACAAGCATTTGTGTGAGTTTTCTCTCCATGCATTCATGAACCAAGAACTAGTGTAATTTGGCCATATTTGGGCAAAGAATTCAAGGAGTTGACAAATGAATTAGCATGAATGAATCTCTTGAAAATTGTTGCATAGAATGGCAAAACTTTGAAGCAAATTCTTTGGTTAATGATAGGTAATGAAGCAAGAAGGTCAAGCTAGTAAGAATTAGAGCAAGAAAGATTGGGGACATAGCAAGCTTGGCAAGGAGGAAGAGACTTGGGAGTTGCCAACGTGCATTATCACTTGAGTGTTTGGCAATAACGCCAAGTAGTCCTGGAAGGTGAATTTGAAGCCCCAAGCAAGTTACCAACTTGAATTTACAATGGCGTGTTTGAGGACAACTCCAACAATCCAAAGCAAGCCAAGAAGAGCGGGTTGGCACGTTGCCAACTCCCCAAACTAATAGCGTGTTCCATAGCAACGCCAGAGAGCAAAAACCTGGAAGGAAGTAGCTCCCTAGCACGTTGCCAATGCCACCAACAAGGGCGTGTTTGGTGACAACGCCAGCAGCAAGAAGGCTTGGGTAGGAAGGGTGTGAAGCACGTTGCCAACGCCAAATTCTGAAGGCGTATTCCTTGGCAACGCAGCAAGCAACCTTGGGAAGCTAGTCCAAAGCCTCGAGCACGTTGCCAGCCTAGAGATGAGGGGCGTGTTTGAGGACAACGCAGGCAAACAACGCTGAATATAAAGACTTGGCCCAGGAAAGGGAGATGCACGTTGCCAACGCCAAATTCTGAAGGCGTGTTCCTTGGCAACGTAGCAAGCAAAGCTTGGTGCCATAGGGAAGGCTCGAGCACGTTGTTGGGCTGGGAGAGCATAGGCGTGTTCCAAGGCAACTCCAAGCAAGGAAGCAGCCCTGGAGAAGTCATCGAGCGTTGCCAACTTGGAAGAAAGGGTGCGTGTTCAGCAATAACTCCAGCAAACCTGGCAGCATGACCTTGCCTCCTTCAAGGATGCATAACTCGAGCTACAAATCTCTAAAGGAGGTGATTTCAGTGGAATTGGAAAGTAGACATCAAGAGCTTTCCAACCATATATCATAGTATGGAGTTAGCATTCATTCGAAGCTTCAAAAGCTGGCTTCATTTGGAGCCTCAGAAAGGAGCACGTTGCCAACGTGGTTTCTATAGGCATGTTTAATGGCAACGTGGGAAGCAATGTTTGGAGCCAGGAAAGAGCATCGAGCACGTTGCCAACTCAAGAAAGCATTGGTGTGTTTGGAAACAACGCTGAGAAGCTTTGGATGGTGAAGAATGAAGGTAGCACGTTGGCAACTTAGAAATACAAGGGAGTGTTTGCCAAAAACGCTGGTGAGCTTGGTAGCCTGACCTTACCTCCTTCAATGGAGTATATCTTGAGCTACAAAGCTCCAAATGAGGTGATTCCAATGGCATTTGAAAGTAGACATCCAGAGCTTTCCAATGATATATCATGGTATGGGTTTGACATTTGTTTGAAGCTTTAAAATCGGGCTTCATTTGGAGCCTCAAAAACTGAACACATTGGCAACTTGGAAGAGCAAAGGCGTGTTTGCTAACAACGCCCGCGATTTTGGCAGCCTGACCCTGTCTTCTTCAAACAAGAATAACTTGAACTACAGAGATCCAATTTGAGTGCTTCTAAGTGCATTGGAAAGAAGACATTATGAGCTTTCCAATGATTTATAATAGTCGATATTGAAGCAAAGGATTGAAGCTCAAAGTTTAGGCAACATTAAGCATGAAAAGTGAAACCAAGAAGAAGAAGAGCCAAGTGTTTGACAACAACTTGGGCTAGCAACGCCCATCACCAAACCTCAGCCCAGGGGGGACTAACACACACGTTGCCAACTTGCTACAACACTAGCGTGTTTGCCAGTAACGCCACTCAATGGGCCAGAATTGATGACAACTTGCTCTGCTTCCTCTGTTCCTCACAAAGGCCAGCAACACTTCTTCCGTGGAGCCAGGAATTCACAAGGATAAAGCCCACATTGCTAGCCCAATTAAAGATCTCTGAAGGAGTTTTAAGAGTAGTATAAATAGAGAAGAGTTTGATACTTTGAAGATTTTTTTGGGAACTTATTTTTGGGACTTTTGGACACTTAGACATTTTTCTATTACACTAGCATTTTTACTCTTTACTTTTTCTCACCGGTCTTCTATTTTGTTTTTCTTGCAACTTTGAATTTCAGTTTTAAGAACTTCTTCTTCTTCTTCATTCTTCTCTACACTTAGTTTAATTTTCATCTTTGCAATTGTTGTTGAAATTGGAGCTATGATTCACTAAACCCCATTTTCATTAGGGGGAGGAGCTCTGCTCATTTGAATGGATTGATAACTTTTCTTTTCCTTCTCAATTCAAGTGGTTCATCTAAGAGGAAACTCTTGTTCTTCACAGATTCAATCACCATTGAGAGAGGGATTAATCTATATGAATTATGTGGTAAGTTTGAGAAATGAGTCACATAATTCAATTTAGAGTTCATTCTTTCATGATTTCCTTAATCAATACACTTTGGTTGGTATGTGAGATGTGATGTGTATTTTCGGAAAACAAATTCCAAACACACAAAACTCACTGGCAAGTGCACCGGGTCGTATCAAGTAATAATAACTCATGTGAGTGAGGTCGATCCCACAGGGATTGAAGGATTGAGCAATTTCAGTTTAGTGGTTGATTTAGTCAAGCGAATCAAGATTTGGTGAGATCTCAAGGTGAGATTGAAACAGAAGTTCTTCAATTCTCCACCCAAGATCCGAAACAAGAAAAGTAAAAAGTGCTCAAACAAGAACAAGGAAGAAGAGAGATCAATTCTCCTCCCTAATTCTCTTGAATTCTAAAAACAACAATGCAAAAATATCCAGGTGCTCTCCACTGTAAGTGTTCTCAAAATTTTCTAAGGAAAAAGCTCCCTTTAAAACTTAAATCCTAAGCTATTTATACACTTTCTTCAAATGGTCTTCAAGCCTTGAATTGGGCCTTTGCTCTTGATGGAATTGGGTTGATAAGAGTCTCTGTTGATTGCTCTTGGAGTTGGAGAGAAACCCATTGTGAACCGGGTCAAGAATTGTAAAAGTTTGAGGCAAACTTTTACTCAAACTTTTTATACCAAATGGCTTCACTTGCTGCTACCAACGTTTGGGCTAAAGTTTGAGGTCAAACTTTTGCTCAAACGTTGGTTCCCTTGTGTATATGTGTGGCGCCAACGTTTGCCAAAAAGTTTGAGGCAAACGTTGGCGCAAGCTTTTCTCCTCCAGGGTGTATTGGTGTGGCGCCAACGTTTGCCAAAAAGTTTGAGGCAAACGTTGGCACAAGCTTTTCTCCTCCAGGGTGTAGGTTTTGTGATGCCAACGTTTGCCAAAAAGTTTGAGGCAAACGTTGGCACAAGCTTTTCTCCTCCAGGGTGTAGGTTTTGTGATGCCAACGTTTGCCAAAAAGTTTGAGGCAAACGTTCTTTTCTTTCCTTATACTTGACACATTATTCACTATAGACACTTGGCTCACATTCCTTCTTAAAACATTGATGCCCAACACCTCTTTGGGTTACTAAATGCCTTGTAGTTAGGTTGCTCTTGATAGTGGACTTTCAGCTGATGATCCCGGGTTAGTTAACCTAAGTCACCGAGTGTTGATGCACTCCAAAGAACTTAATAATCCAAGCAGATCCTAGTACAAAGACACCACAGGCATATATTCTAAGGTTCAAGCTATTGGTGTCTAGCTTTACTTTTTTTTTTCTTTTATTCTATTGCCAATTTTTGGCCTTTTCTGTTCTCTGTTTGTTTTTCTTTTTAACCAAGGACTTTTATTTGATTGAGATTCATAGACAGTAGGCCACTTTCTACTTAGAAGGAGACATCCTAGTTCTCTTATTCACTAAAAGTGAGCTATCATACAATCACACATACATACCACGACTTACTTTTATTGTACTTCTATCTAACAGAGAACTGTCTCACTTCATATTCAAACATTTCTTTTATTGAATTAAAGATGCAGGGGACAAAGCATGCTTTTTGTTAAGTGAAAGTAAACACACAAGCATACACTTAGACTAGCTTACTTATTTTAAGGGAAATAAACATAATGCAAAGACTATTTTAAACAGATAAGATGCATGCTTCTTTTTTTTTTGTTTTGATGAACAAGGAGCAAGTCCACCTTTCATTTGTCATGCTTTTTCTTTCTTCTTTCATACACTTGGTTGTTGGTGTTCTCTGTGTCCATGTCTGTTGTTTGTTGACCCTGCCAGAACCCAGCTCTATTCATCGCCTCCTCTACTCTATCTTCAAGTTTCATAGCATTGCTCACTTCTATCTCACTTCTCCCTTTGAAGAATTCATCGAAAGTTGGAAATGCTTGATCCATGTTGTGCAGATGCTCTCCAATATAGTTCAGTTTGATTTGACTATTTATGTTGTAGTCAGCTTGGACTTCATATCTTGCATCTTGGAGGGTTGTGAACTCTTTGAGAGCCCTCAAATTTTCGGCTTGCATTTGTGCCATCTTTCCAAATGATTCGTGAGATTGAAAGGCATGCTCCTCTTGCATCACGAAGAATTTTGACTCAAACTCACTTTGTCTGTTCATCATTCTTAGTTGCCGTTCCTCTTGCTCTTGTTGGTTTTTCATGTACAGTGAATGGTATTCCTCTTGCCTTTCTTGAATTCTCATGTACTGTTGTGATAATCTTCCAATTGCTTCCTGCATCTGAGTCATATCCAGAGTGTTATGTGGTGGAATGTGTTGCTGTTCCTCTTCCTCTTGTGGCTCTTCTTCCTCTTGTAACTCTTCTTCCTCCATTGGTTCTTCTCTTTGCCTTCTTCCATGTGGTCTTCGGCCTTGATGTGCTTCAGTAACCATCATCATTCCTTCAATGGTTATAGGCATGCCCTGGTTCAACCATGTTGGGTTCTCGTTCTCCATTGGCACTTTAGCTTTTGCGCACAACCTCATAATGGTGCTTGGGTAGTACAACCAAGACCCGGCCGAGTTCTTCTCTGCAAGTTTTTGAATGTCTTTTGCAAGGATTTCATGAACCTTCACTTCTCCTCCCTCCATGATGCAATGCAACATAACAGCTCTCTTCCTGTTGACTTCTGAGGTGTTTACTGTGCCCAGAATTGACCTTTTTAATAGCTCATACCATCCCTTTGCTTCAGGGATAAGATCTCCTCTCCTCAGGTATTTATATTTGTTTTTGGCATCTCCTTCCCACGATGAGTTCTCCATACAAATATCTCTAGAAATTCTATCATAATCCGGATCTCCATTTACCCTTTGGTGGTATCCCAGTTCACCAAAGCGGACTGATTTTAGTCCCAAGACTTTCTTGATGGCATCTGAACTAAAGTCTACTTCCATCCTCCGTACATAACTCTTGTACGTTGGGGCTTCATCTGTGTTGAGTCTTGGGATGTTGGCATAGAACTCTCTTATGATATTTGCATTGACCCGAGTGATAGGTGAGATGAGTTCTTCCCATTTCCTCTTTCTAATCTTGTCCTTCATTTCTTGGCACCCTTCATCTGGTAGCAAGAGTGGAACCTCTGGATATATCTTCTTCTCATTCATCCATTGAAGTTGTAATTGATGGTACCAAGATCTAAATCTCCATCGGTCATATTCAGGTGTACTTGATGCGTATTTTCGGAAAATGAAAAATGAATTCCAAACACACAAAACTAACCGGCAAGTGCACCGGGTCGTATCAAGTAATAAAACTCACGGGAGTGAGGTCGATCCCACAGGGATTGAAGGATTGAGCAATTTTAGTTTAGTGGTTGATTTAGTCAAGCGAATCAAGAGTTGATTTGAGTGGTTTGTATTCGACAGAAGCTAAATTGCATGAAATAAAAAGGGAGAAGGGTAGATTGCAGAAAATTAAAGAGCAAAGAAAGTAAATAAGCTGAATCTTAAAGAACAAGTAATGTAAATTTCAGAAACTTAGATTGCAAGAAATGTAAATTGCAGAATCTTAAAGTGCAAGAAATGTAAATGGCTTGAATGGTAAAGGGAATTGTCAACCACTAAACTAAAATTGCTCAATCCTTCAATCCTTGTGGGATCGACCTCACTCCCGTGAGTTTTTATTACTTGATGCGACCCGGTGCACTTGCCGGTTAGATTTGTGGTGTTTTGGAAGAGATTTATTTTTCCTCCAAAATATCTCATCACCCAGCACCTCTTTGGGTTACTAAATGCCTTGTAGTTAGGTTGCTCTTGATAGTGGACTTTCAGTTGATGATCCCGGGTTAGTTAACCCAAGTCACCAAGTGTTGATGCACTCCAAAAGAACTTAATAATCCAAGCAGATCCTAGTACAAAGACACCACAGGCATATATTCTAAGGTTCAAGCTATTGGTGTCTAGCCTTGTTTCTTTTTTTTTTCTTTTATTCTATTGCCCATTTTTGGCTTTTTCTTTTCTCTGTTTGTTTTTCTTTTTAACCAAGGACTTTTATTTGATTGAGATTCATAGACAGTAGGCCACTTTCTACTTAGAAGGAGACATCCTAGTTCTCTTATTCACTAAAAGTGAGCTATCATATAATCACACACACATACCACCACTTACTTTTATTGTACTTCTATCTAACAGAGAACTATCTTACTTCACATTCAAACATTTTTTTTATTGAATTAAAGATGCAGGGGACAAAGCATGCAGTTAGTTAAGTGAAAGTAAACATACAAGCACACACTTGGACTAGATTACTTATTGCAAAAGAAAATTGAATCTACTTGAACTAGATGAACACTTTAGCAAGACATAAATCAAAGCATTTCTCAACAGCAGAAGTTAAGTATAAATACAACCTATTGGTTTGCAGTTCTTTTGTTCTTCCTTCTGTTGTGCCCCTTTTGAGTCATGATGCATAATGTCTTCAAATGGTGGTTCATTCCCTGCACAATTCTCAAAAGTTGCTTGCTTCTCAAGCCCTTAGGTGACTGGTTAGTATGCATGAATTGAGTGTGGCTTTTTGGATTCAATTTGGTGTGAGAACACCAAACTTAATTCCTTGCCACTGTCTCTAATGCAACAGGTTGTACATTTATAAATTCTTTTGGCCTTGCTAAAGGTTACGGAACCAAACTAAGAAGCAGTTAACTGGTTGAATAATTTGTCTGATTGCTTGGAGCTATCATTATGCAAGAGGTGAGAGTATGCTTTTAAATGAGATTTTGGTGGAACACCAAACTTAGAATCCTTCATTCTCCCTTAAATTGTTTTGGTGTGCAACACCAATGCACCAAGGTCACAGAATGACTTTTCAATTGTTATGTCTCCTATGGTGCAAGGTATATAAAAACTCCCAGGATCATCTTTTTTCTCTGGTAACTCTCTTTGGAGAATAGCACTACATTCTATTGTCATCTCAACAATCTGTCCTTCCTTCAGGGATCTTTTCTTTGTGAGTACTTCTTTCATAAATTTGGCATATAATGGCATCTGTTCAAGTGCTTCTAAGAAAGGAATATTGATACTGAGAGTCTTGAATATATCCAGGAATTTTGAGTATTGCTTATCCTCGTTTTCTTTTTTGAACCTCTGAGGGTACGGAAGTTTAACTCTCTTTAGCACTACATTCTATTGTCATCTCAACAATCTGTCCTTCCTTCAGGGATCTTTTCTTTGTGAGTACTTCTTTCATAAATTTGGCATATAATGGCATCTGTTCAAGTGCTTCTAAGAAAGGAATATTGATTATTGATACTCTCTCTTCTTGTTTCTGTTGTGTTCTTCTTGATTGATGGCTTTCTTTTCCCTAGTCTTTTCACTTCCCACTATGATTGCTTTGCACTCCTCACTCCTCCTAGCTTTTCCTTTGTCCTTTGGATTGGAGATTGTATCACTTGGGAGAACATTGATTGGTCGTTCAGCTTGTTTGGCCAATTGTCCCACTTG
>NW_015496069.1:23012-26049 GCF_000816755.2 Arachis ipaensis
AGTACTTCTTTCATAAATTTGGCATATAATGGCATCTGTTCAAGTGCTTCTAAGAAAGGAATATTGATACTGAGAGTCTTGAATATATCCAGGAATTTTGAGTATTGCTTATCCTCGTTTTCTTTTTTGAACCTCTGAGGGTACGGAAGTTTGGGGACATCTGGCTTCACTCCTTCCTTCTTCTCTTGTAGCTGTGTTTCAAGGATGTCCTCATCCTTCCTTGAGCTTTTTGCATTCTTGGTCTTTTTCTCCTCTTCACTTCTCTCTTCTGTCTCTTCTTGTGGAACTTTTCTGTTGTGTTCTTCTTGATTGATGGCTTTCTTTTCCCTAGTCTTTTCACTTCCCACTATGATTGCTTTGCACTCCTCCCACTTTGTAGCTTTTCCTTTGTCTCTTTCAGTGACATTGGGGGAGGTAATTGCTCTCTTCTCATCCCTTTCTGAAATTTGCTTAGCCATTTGCTCCATATGCCTCTCAAGGTTTCTGATTGATGCTTCTTAGTTTTTCATGAGTTTCTCCATCATCATCTCCAGATTAGAGATTCTTTGAGAGTCTGGATTTGGTTGTGGTTGTGTAATGTGAGATGGTTGTGGCTGGAAGTTGTTTGAACTATTTGTGGAGTTATTTTGTGGGTGGAATATGGATGTGGAAGGTGGATGATGGTTGTTTTGGTTAGTGACTGAATTATTGGGTGGATAATAGCTAGAATTTGGGTGATCATTTTGGGGTTTTCTATATGGATTGTGGGTTATGTTTTGCTGGTTGTTGTTCTGGTTGCTTCTTGAGTTGTTTTGGTTTGAATTCCTTTGCCATGGTTGTTAGTTTTGAGTGTGGTTATCTCCCCATCTGAGATTTGGATGGTTCTTCCAGGATGGATTGTAGGTGTCACCATAAACCTCATTTTGGCCTGAACCTTGGTTGTGCACATATTGAGGTTGTTCCTGCTGCTGGACTTCTTGGTTTTCTTTATTTTGCCCCATGTGGTTGATGGTTGGCTTGTATTCACTGCTGCAACTTGCAAGCTATCAATCTTTTTAGCCATCTGCTCAAATTGTTGTTGAATCTGCTCCTGCATTATCTTGTTTTGAGCTAGGAGGGTGTCAACCCCTTCCATTTCTAACACTCCTTTCCTTTGTGATGGCTGGCGTTGTCTCTGATGAGCAAAGAAATATTGATTGTTTGCCACCATATCAATGAGATTTTGGGCCTCTTCAGCTATTTTCATGAGTTGCATTGAGCCTCCTACTGAATAGTCAAGTGCCTCTTGAGCTTTCATTGTCAGTCCTTCATAGAAATTTTGGAGTTTATCCCATTCATTAAACATCTCTGGTGGACACTTCCTGAGTAAAGCTTTGTATCTCTCCCATGCTTCATACAATGACTCTCCATCCATCTGAGTAAATGTTTGAATCTCTGTTTTGAGCCTGATGATCCTTTGAGGAGGATAAAACTTTGCTAAGAACTTTCTCACTAGATCCTCCCAATTGTTGATGCTTTCTCTTGGAAATGACTCCAACCATTGAGTGGCTTTGTCTTTGAGGGAAAATGGAAATAGCAACAATTTGTAACTGTCAAGATGCATACCATTTGGTCTTCACTATGTTACATATCCTCAGGAAGGTGGATAGGTGCTGGTTTGGATCTTCCAAGGGGCCTCCTCCATAGGAACAATTGTTCTGCACCAAGGTGATGAGTTGGGGCTTCAATTCAAAGTTATTTGCATCGATATTTGGGGTAAGAATGCTACTCCCACAATGCCTTAGATTAGCAAGTGTATATGAAGCCAAGACTCTCCTCTGGGGTTGACCATTGTTGTTGGCCATTCTCACTGGTGGATTTGTTGGATTTGTTGAGTGTTCCTCCAATTCATGATATTCTTCATCTGATTCTTCCTCTCCAGCAACATTTTTTCTCTTGCTTCTCTTCTTAGCCTTCGGAGGATTCTTTCGTCAGTTTCATGAAAGGTAGGGATCTCTCTTCTTGTAACTGACATACAAGCAAAACATAAGAATCACACAACACCAGAAAGGCAATAACACTTCAATCCAGGGCTGAAGTGAAATATTAGTTAGCTTAAGCAAAAATTCAAACAGTTAGCGGGTTAGCAACAAAAATAAAGAAACAGAAAAGAAAAAGTGCTTGATCTAGATCTCCACTTCACTTAATCATTGTCAATCTATTTCAATCCCCGGCAACGGCGCCAAAAACTTGATGGTGTTTTTGCGGAAAATGAAAAACGAATTCCAAACACACAAAACTAACCGGCAAGTGCACCGGGTCGTATCAAGTAATAAAACTCACGGGAGTGAGGTCGATCCCACAGGGATTGAAGGATTGAGAAATTTTAGTTTAGTGGTTGATTTAGTCAAGCGAATCAAGAGTTGATTTGAGTGGTTTGTATTCGAAAGAAGCTAAATTGCATGAAATAAAAAGGGAGAAGGGTAGATTGCAGAAAATTAAAGAGCAAAGAAAGTAAATAAGCTGAATCTTAAAGAACAAGTAATGTAAATTTCAGAAACTTAGATTGCAAGAAATGTAAATTGCAGAATCTTAAAGTGCAAGAAATGTAAATGGCTTGAATGGTAAAGGGAATTGGGAAGTGGATTTGCAGAAATTAAACAAGGAACAATAGATTACAACAAACAGGAATGTAGAAGATGGATTCAATTGAACCGGATCTTGACAAAAATGGAAATCAGCTTGGTGTAACAACGAAACAGGGAAATTGAAATTTAAAGCTGTAGATCTCAGGACCCAAGAGACTAGATAACCAAGTCTAGATCTCACTGCCTTCCTAGATCCAGCAAGAACAATTGCAAGGGAAATGAAAATTGCAGAGAGAATAGAAGAAGAAGCAATGAACAGAAATTGAAATTTGATTATGCAGAAAATTAAACAAGATCCAAAGGTGAGATTGAAACAGAAGTTCTTCAATTCTCCACCTAAGATCCCAAGCAAGAAAAGTAAAGAGTGCTCAACAAGAACCAGGAAGAAGAGAGATCAATTCTCCTCCCCAATTCTCTAGAATTCTAAAACA
>NW_015496069.1:26108-40373 GCF_000816755.2 Arachis ipaensis
TTTTTTCCTCTGGAGTGTTTTCAATTCTTCCAAAAGTTTGAGCTAAAGTTTGAGGTCAAACGTTGGCTCAAGCTTTTTTCCTCTGGAGTGTTTTTCAATTCTTCCAAAAGTTTGAGCTAAAGTTTAAGGTCAAACTTTTGCTCAAGCTTTTTGTTCTCTCTTGCTCCTAGCCATTCCTTCCTTCTTCAACCTTCTTCAAAACTCTTTTCACCTATCATCAATCAACCAAACACATCAAAGCTTTGCTTAAAATCATGAGTTTGTTATTCTTTCATAATATATGACAATTATAGCATAAAATCTCATGAAATTGTATTAATTCATACATGGTTGATTGAATCAAAGGAAACATGGAAATCTACCCAATTGGCTTGCTTATGGCTCAAGAAAGTGCATAAATCAATCGAAAACAAAAGAAAAAGGCTAGTGAAACTAGGCTAAGATGACTTGTCATCAGTACTTTCTTCCACCATGGGATCTTTTCCTTTTCTTCGTTTGGTTCTTGAGGAAGAGGCCATGATTACTTGGTTGGTTGATCTCTTTGGGGTTAAAGGGAGTGTGAGGAAAGTTGGAGATTTTGACAAGAAAAGTAATTGAGGCTGAGCTTATATGATGAAGAATGATGATGGGAATGGAGTTTGAATGGTTAGAGTGTAGGGAGTGTGCAACTCTTCGGTTATGTGCATGGCTTGAAGGTGGTGTGTTATTTAAATGAACAATGGAAGGCTAGGATGCAATTGGATACTATATGAATCAAAGGTGTGCATGTGAGGGTGAATGAAGACAAAACTTGCTTCTTCAATGGTCTTTAACGTGATCATTCCAAGGAGTGGCAGATTCACTTTTTTTGAGACATGTGATGGGATTTTGTCCTCATGCTATGCTCTCCCTTTGTCTTGTGTCTTTCATTGAGTGTTCTTTGACCACCTAGTCATCACAACAAGACATCAAAGATCAACATTATCAAACCGTGGCAAGAATGCTTCCTTTATTCACAACTATATGAACTCTTATTTCTTATATCCATTCTAACCGTGACTTTTCTTGGAGGACACCAAACTTAATGTTTGGTCATATAGTTTAAAAATGTTTCTTCCTCCAACTAGTGTTCTTGAAATCCCAATGTCACTCTTGGTTAAATGTTTATAAGAAATGCTTTTCATTATAATTTTTCTTTTTCTCTTTTTTTTTTCATGAAGGATCAATTGTGTCCCTTAATCAGTGCATCAAGGTTTGATGAACACTAAACTTGTCTCTTGTTAAGGGGTAAATGTGAGATGCCAGTAATTACTCACAATTGATGCCTTCATCACAGAATATGATTTCTTTTCAATTGAAAAGTCTCAGAAAGTGACAACGTATGATCATTGGTGCATGATTTTTAATTTTCATGAAAAGAGAAACACCAAACTTAGTGTTTGGTCATATGCTTCATCAGGATAACTAAGCATATGGTATGAAAATATTTGTAACACTGGTTTGGTGTGCTTGAAGGCACACCAAACTTTAGAAGTCTTAGCATATGTTTCAAAACAATGCATGCATTCATTAAGTACGTTCATGAAAAGAACAAATCATGCTCAGGTGATCATAGCTTATTAAATTTAAAATGACATAAATCTTAAATCATGGGTTGCCTCCCTGATGGGATATTTTCATGGAAAAACGAATTTCTCCAAAACACCCAAACTTAACCGGCAAGTGCACCGGGTCGCATCAAGTAATAATAAGATTTTTACGTATCAAGTTTTTGGCGCCGTTGCCGGGGATTGAAAAAGATTGACAATGATTAAGTGAAATGAAGATCTAGATCTAGCATTTTTTTTTGTGTTCTCTAGCTTTTTACTAACACACTAACTGTTTGAATTTTTGCTTAAACCAACTAACATTTCACTCCAGCCATGGATTGAAGTGTTGTTGCCTTTCTGGAGTTGTGTGATTCTTATACTTTGGTTGTATGTCAGGTACAAGGAGAACTATACCCACTTTCTGTGAACAAGACGAAAGAACCCTCAGGAGATTAAGAAGAGCTGAAAGAGGGAAATACATTGTTGGAGAAGAGGATTCAGAAGAAGAAGAACAAGTCATGGAGGGCACTTCACATAATCATGCTGAGGGAGTTGCCAACAAGAACAACCCAGAAGGAGTTGCCAACAATAACAACCCACCTCAAAGGAGAGTTCTAGCTTCTTACACCCTCCCAAATCCAAGACACTGTGGGAGTAGCATACTTGCCCCCAATGTTCATGCAAACAATTTTGAATTGAAGCCTCAACTCATCACTCTTGTGCAAAACAATTGTTCCTATGGAGGAGGCCCACTTGAGGACCCAAATCAGCACTTATCTGTCTTCCTAAGAATTTGTGAAACTGTCAAGACAAATGGTGTGCCTCCAGATGTTTACAAGCTACTATTGTTCCCATTCTCTTTGAGAGACAAGGCATTTCAATGGCTAGAAACATTTCCCAAGGAGAGTATCAACACTTGGGATGACCTGGTGAATAAATTCCTATCCAAATTTTATCCACCTCAGAGGATCATAAGGTTAAAAACAGAGGTGCAAACGTTCACTCAAATGGATGGGGAAACATTGTATGAGGCATGGGAAAGATACAAAGCTCTGCTTAGAAAATGTCCACCTGAGATGTTCAGTGAATGTGATAAGCTTCAAAATTTCTATGAAGGGTTGACTGAAAAATCTCAAGAGTCTTTGGATTACTCTGCAGGAGGCTCACTACAATTGATGAATACAGCCGAAGAAGCTCAGAATCTCATAGACATGGTGACAAATAACCAATACTTCTTTGCTCATCAAAGGCAACGCCAACCTATGCAAAAGAAGGGTGTATTGGAACTAGAAGGAGTGGACACTATCTTGGCACAGAACAAGTTGATGCACCAACAGATCCAGCAACAAATGGAAATGATGGCTAAGAGAATAGATAGCCTCCAACTAGCTTCAGTGAGCACAACAAATCAAGCTTCAATTGAATGGGGTCAAAATGAAGCAGGCAATATTGAGCAGCAACAAGAACAAGTTCAATACATGCAAAATACCTCAAATCCTTCTCAAAATGACTTCCATGGTGACACATACAACTCATCTTGGAGGAATCACCCCAACCTGAGATGGGGTGACAATCAAAATTCATGGCAGAGAAACCACAATTTCAACAACTCCCGTAACACAAACAACCAAAATCATTCACCCAGTAACACTAACCAATACAAAAACTCACAAAACACATATCATCCACCTCATAACAACTCACAAACTCACCAAAATAACTTTTCCACACTTCCATTCAACTCACAAAATAACCACCTCAATGCTCCAAACAACCTCCACCAGCAACCATCACCTACCATACAACCGCATCCAGATTCCCAGAGGATCTCTAACTTAGAGATGTTAATGGAGAAACTCATCAAGACTCAAGAGATGGCAAGACAAGATCAAGCTCTGACACTCAAAAACCAAGATGCATCTATGAAAAATCTTGAAAGACAAATGGGACAAATGGCCAAACATATCACAGAGATAGGTGAGAAGCGAGCACTCCCTAGTACCACTGAAGACAACCCAAGGGACACAGGAAAAGCCATAAAATGGGAGGAGTGCAAAGCAATCACTCTGAGAAGTGGGAAGAAGGTGGAGACAGAAGCCATCACTAAAGAAGAGCACAACAAAGAAGGCTTAAAAGAGGAGGTGAGGGAACAAAAGCAGGAGCAAGAAACCTCTACACAAAGTGATAAATTAGCTAAGAAGGAGGAAATGAAATCATATCAACCAATGATTCCATACCCTCAAAGGTTCAAGGGAGAGAACAAAGAGAAGCAATACTCCAAATTCTTGGAGATATTCAAGACACTACACATCAACATCCCTTTCATAGAAGCACTTGAACAAATGCCATTGTATGCAAAGTTCATGAAGGAATTGTTAACAAAGAAAAGATCCTTGAAGGAGGGACAAATGGTTGTAATGACCACGGAGTGTAGTGCCATCATCCAGAAAGGATTACCAAGGAAGAGGAAGGACCCAGGGAGCTTTCATATCCCCTGCACCATAGGCAACATAACAATTGAGAGAGCATTTTGTGACCTTAGTGCAAGCATAAATCTGATGCCTCTATCTTTGATGAGGAAGCTTCAGATTCATGAATTGAAACCCACAAAAATAGCCCTTCAAATGGCGGACAAATCCATTCAGCAAGCACTTGGGGTTGTGGAGAATGTATTGGTGAAGGTGGACAAATTTTTCCTCCCAGTTGACTTCGTCATTCTAGACATAGAGGAAGATGACAACACTCCCATCATCCTAGGGAGACCTTTCTTAGCTACTGCCAGGGCATTGATAGATGTTGAAAAAGGAGAATTGATGCTAAGGGTGCATGAAGAGCATATAGTATTCCATGTCTTCAAGAATTTGCAAGATTCCACCCAAGAGGAGGAGTGTATGAAGATTGATTCCATAGACCCAAACATAAAAGAGGCACCTGATGAAACGCTTCCAATGCACCTAAGCTCATGCTGGAAAAGAAAGGAAGAGGTAGAAGTGCTGCAACAAGCTCAAAGAATAGAGGAGAAGCTACAATCAAAGTGTGCATTTGAGACTCTCAGCAAGGACATTCTAAAAATTGAGGCCCCAAAACCTGAACAGCCTCCTGAAAAAGAAAAGAGCCCCAAGAAGAAAGTGCCAAGAGGATGGAGAAACAAGAAAATCCCCACTGAAGATTTCTCACCAGGGGATAAAGTGATGCTAACTTACCAACCAATGGAAACATCTCCACACTTTTCTGGATATTACACAGTGAACAAAATCCTCTCACTTGAACATGTGGAAATCATCAAGAGAGACACTGGAAGGAAGCTCACGGTGAGAGGGGAAGGATTAAGGCACTATGATCATCATCCTCCCTAAAGAGGGACAACCGTCAAGCTAATGACGATAAAGAAGCGCTTGTTGGGAGGCAACCCAACCTGAGGTAGTTTTCTTTTCATAGCTAGTTTAATAAAAAGGTTAATTAGTTTTATCCATGTTGTAAGAAGCTAAGTTTGGTGTTGCACACCAAAACAATATAAGGGAGAATGAAGGATTCTAAGTTTGGTGTTCCACCAAAATCTCATCATAAAACATATTCTCACCTTCTGCATAATGCTAGCTTCAAGCATTTAGATAAACTAGTTAACTATTTTACTGTTTCCTAGTTTTTAGTTCTATTACCTTTGGCAAAGAAAAAGAAGTTCCATATATGGTTGATTTGATGCATGAGAACCATCGGCAAGGTACTAAGTTTGGTGTTCCCACACCAAAGTAAGTTCAAAAGCCCACAAATAATTCATGCATGCTAACCATTCTTCAAGTGCTTGGGGACAAGCAACTTTCAAAGTTCATTGTAGGCAGTCACTTCAATCTTGGGAAGGATTAAGCATCATCAATCAAAGAGACAAAGAAGGATGTAAAGACTAACAATGATGATGATAAGGAGTAAAGCAAGTGAACTCCAAAAGGTTGTATTGTTAAGTGATTGTCTTTTACTTAAAACTGTTATGATTGAAAGTGATATTGTACCCCTGTTTATCTGCTTAGTATGACTTTTTTTGTAGTTCAATAACTAAGATGTTTGATATTTCATAACACCATACTCTTGAAATTGCTTGCACTCAATATCTATAAGAATGCAAACAGAAAACATTTCTTTGAAAAAGAATGATTGAGGAATCAAAAATTTTGTTTTGAGGCAAGCAAAAGATTAAGAGAAGTGGTGGTTCTAGTTGTATGAATGTGTATTGAGGTTGCATGTTTGTGAAAACCTGCATGGGAGCTCATAGGCAGGAAATAGAGTTCAAAGAAGTATTGTGGAGATTCTCAAACATCTTTTGATCCAAGAAGCAGCAAAAAAAAAAAAAGGACATGGCAAAAGGCTCTGAGCATCAATTACTAGGAAGAAAAAGAAAGAAATAAGAACTCAAAGAGTTATTATCCTAGTTAAATGCTTGTGGTAGAATTGTGTCAAAGAGAGAGGCTTGAGCAAGTAAATCCTAAGGGGTGCTTCAACACCTAATACCTTAAAACCAACTGGTTTGGGAGTATTGATTGAAAGCTTATCTAAAGAGCCGCTTTGAGACATGACACTTAGAGTCAAGGCCAAGACACAAAAACTATAAGCTGCTTCAAGGTGATTACCTATAGAGAGATTTCCATGATATCATTTGAATGAAAGTCCTAAGATCTAAGACTTCCGAAATGTAGGGACTAATAAGCACTGAAATCCTTGCATGAGCATATAATTCAGAGTTCACCCCACTATCACTTAATCACTTCACTCACCAAGGCATTACAAGCTATCCCTCAACTTGTTCCAATTTATTTTGTTCATAAGCTTTATTTGAGTGTCATGTGTAGCAAGTTCATTTCCTTTTCTTTATACTTGACACATTATTCACTATAGACACTTGGCTCACATTCCTTCTTAGAACATTGATGCCCAGCACCTCTTTGGGCTACTAAATGCCTCGTAGTTAGGTTGCTCTTGATAGTGGACTTTCAGCTGATGATCCCAGGTTAGTTAACCCAAGTCACCGAGTGTTGATGCACTCCAAAGAACTTAGTAGTCCAAGCAGATCCTAATACAAAGACACCACAGGCATATATTCTAAGGTTCAAGCTATTGGTGTCCTGCTTTGTTTCTTTTTGTTTTTCTTTTGTTCTGCCACTCTTTGGCTATTTCTTTTTCTCCCCTTTTTTTTTTCTTTCTTTTTGTTTTTCCGTCTAACCAAGGACTTTTATTTGATTGAGATTCATAGACAGTAGGCCACTTTATACTTAGAAGGAGACATCCTAGTTCTTTTATTCACTAAAAGTGAGCTATTATACAATCACACACACACACACACCACTTACTTTTATTATACTTCTATCTAACAGAGAACTATCTCACTTCACATTCAAACATTTCTTTTATTGAATTGAAATTGCAGGGGACAAAGCATGCATTTTTGTTAAGTGAAAGTAAACACACAAGCACACACTTAGACTAGCTTACTTATTTTAAGAAAATTGATTCTACTTGTACTAGATGAACACTTTAGCAAGATATAAATCATAGCATCTCTCAACAACTGAAGTTAAGTATAGATACAACCTATTGGTTTGCAGTTCTTTTGTCCTTCTTTTTGTTGATCCCCTTTTGAGTCATGGTGCATTATGTCTTCAATTGGTGGTTAGTTCCATGCACAATTCTCAAAAGTTGCTTGCTTCTCAAGCCCTTAGGTGACTGGTTAGTATGCATGAATTGAGTGTGGCTTTTGGATTTAATTTCGTGTGGGAACACCAAACTTAATTCCTTGCCACTGTCTCTAATGCAACAGGTTGTCTTAACAACAATTCTCAGGATTTTAAAAACATGGAATGCTAGGTGCTCATCATGCACTCTTAACAACAATTCTCCTTTTTCAACATCTATCAATGCTCTGCCCGTAGCCAGGAAAGGCCTCCCCAGGATGATGGGAGTGTTAGGGTCTTCATCCATATCCAGGATGACAAAATCAGCTGGGAGAAAGAATTTTCCCACTTTTACCAACACATTCTCCACAACTCCCAGTGCTTGCTTAATGGATTTGTCAGCCATTTGGAGAACTATTCGTGTGGACTTCAGCTCAGAAATTTGAAGTTTCCTCATTAGAGACAAAGGCATCAAGTTTATACCTGCACCGAGGTCACAAAATGACTTCTCAATTGTTATCTATCCTCGTTTTCTTTTTTTAACCTCTGAGGGTACGGAAGTTTGGGGACATCTGGCTTCACCCCTTCCTTCTTCTCTTGTAGCTGTGTTTCAAGGATGTCCACATCTTTCTTTGAGCTTTTTGCATTCTTGGTCTTTCTCTCCTCTTCACTTCTCTCTTCTGTCTCTTCTCTGTTGTGTTCTTCTTGATTGATGGCTTCCTTCTCCCTAGTCTTTTCACTTCCCACTATGATTGCTTTGCACTCCTCCCACTTTGTAGCTTTTCCTTTGTCCTTTGGATTGGAGATTGTATCACTTGGGATAACATTGGTTAGCCGTTCAGCTTGTTTGGCCAATTGTCCCACTTGTCGTTCAAGGCTCTTCATGGTAGCTTCATTTCTCTCTTGCATTTTGACCAAGCTTTGAGTGGACTGAGCAATTGCTTGTATGGCTGCCTCAAGACTTGAAATTCTACTTTCATGTAGGGGTAGTGTGGTAGTTTTGGGGGTTAGATGTTGGTGCGGAAATGCTATTTTGATGAGTTTGTGGATTATGGTGGGGTGGTTGATATGTATTTTGTGATTTCTTGTATTGATTATTATTAAAAATAAAAATACTAGATCTAGATCTCCACTTCACTTAATCATTGTCAATCTAATCAATCCCCGGCAACGGCGCCAAAAACTTGATGGGATATTTTCGTGGAAAAACGAATTTCTCCAAAACATCCAAACTTAACCGGCAAGTGCACCGGGTCGCATCAAGTAATAATAACTCACGGGAGTGAGGTCGATCCCACAGGGATTGAATTGAGGCAAACTTTTGCTCAAGCTTTTTGTTCTCTCTTCCTCCTAACCCTTCCTTCTTGCATCAACCTTTCTCCAAGCTTTCTTCACCTATCATTATTCAACCAAACACATCAAAGCTATGCTCAAAATCATGAGATATTCATTCTTTTATAATATGTGACAATTATAGCATAAAACCTCATGAAATAGCATGAATTCATACATGGTTGATTAAATCAAAGTAAACATGAAAATCTACCCAATTGGCTTGCTTTTGGCTCAAGAAAGTGCATAATTCAATTGAAAACAAAAGAAAAAGGCTAGTGAAACTAGGCTAAGATGACTTGTCATCACTCCCATGGAGCGCTCTTTTATTGTCATTAGCTTGACACTGGGGCTTTCTTTTATGGTGGTTGATGATTGTAGTGCCTCAACTTATCTCCCCTGACTGCGATCCTCCTCTTTGTTCCTTGGTGTTCAATTTCAGCATGCTCTAATGAGAGTATATTGCTGACAGTGTAGTAATCATCAGTCTGTTGGCTTGCTCCTAGTTGTTGATAAATCAATTGCACTTTATCACCTTTAGAAAGCCCTTCTATTGGAATCTTTCTGTTCTTCCAACCTCTTTTTATTTTGTTTCTGTGTTTCTTCCTTTCTTTTGTTGATCTTTCTTCTCTGGCCGTAGGTTTACTTTGGAAATCTCTCTTCTTAGTGGCTAATATTCCAATATCCTCTTGAACTTCTTCATCCTTCTGCACAATCTTTTGCCTTGGGATGTTGCTGTGAATTGCCTTGTTGCTTTCTTCCTTTAACTGTGATTCTTCCTTGTCGAGTTCCATATAGTCTTTCTTCTCATTACTGAACTGCGCTTCTGGTAATACTTTCAGAGTGACACTCTTATCATGCATTCTGAGAGTTAATTCTCCTTGCTCTACGTCTATGATAGCCCTGGCAGTGGCCAAGAACGGTCTCCCAAGTATGATGGAGTCACTTTCATCCTCATCTGAATCTAGAACCACAAAATCTGCAGGGTATATGAATTTGTCCACCTTGACTAGAAGATTTTCAATTACACCCCTGGGGTATACCATTGACTTATCTACCAGCTCTAGAGACATCTGTACCAGTTTAACTTCCTCTATACGCAGCTTTTTCACCAAAGAGGAGGGAATTAAGTTAATACTTGCTCCTAGATCGCACATTGCCTTAGTGATGGTTAATTCCCCAACGGTGCAAGGCAGCAAAAAGCTCTTAGGGTCTTCAAGCTTAGGAGGAAGCCCTTTTTGAATCAAAGCCATGCATTCCTCAGTAAGCAGTATGGTCTCTTTCTCGTCCCAACTTCTTTTCTTGTTGATAAGCTCCTTCAAAAACTTGGCATACAGAGGCATTTGCTCAAGTGCGTCAGCCAAGGGAATATTGATCTCCAGCTTTTTGAAAGTCTCAAGGAACTTATGAAAATGTTGGTCCTTAGTCTCTTTGCTGAATCTCTGGGGATATGGCAGTGGAGGTGTGATGCTCTTTCCTACTTGCTGCTGTCCCTGAATCACTTCTTTTGAACCGTGTGATTGGTTGTTCTTCTCTTTGAGTTTCTCAGTGCTCTTGTTTGGCATCACAACTTGATCCTTGGCTTCATCTGCCTTTGTTTGTTTTTCATCTTCTATTGGTCTTTTGCTGCTCTCTGCTTGCTTCTTTGTAGTGTCATTGTTGCTCATCAATGTTCTCCCACTCCTTAATTATATCGCCTTGCATTCTTCCTTAGAATTTGGGATTGTGTCACTCAGCAGTGAGCTTGAAGGTCTCTCAACAGAAATCTGCTTGGAGATTTGCCCAATCTGCCTCTCTAGGCTCTTCATGGAGGCTTCATGGTTCTTGGTTGTCATTTCCTGGTGTTTCCACATTTTGTCTATCAAAGTTTCCAAGTTGGTGAGTCTTTGAGATTCAGGTGATGCTTGTGGTGGGTTGTGAGATGTGGATGGTGGATGGTGGGCATTTTGGTTGGTGGGTTGGTTATTGGATTGGTAATGGTTGGGGTTGGGGTAGTTGTTTTGAGGTTTTTTGTAAGGGTTTTGGTTAGTTTGCTGCTGGTTGTGGTTTTGGTTGTTCCTTGAAGTGTTTTGGTTTGAGTTCCTCTGCCATGGTTGTTGGTTCTGGTTGTGATTATCTCCCCATCTGAGGTTTAGGTGGTTTTTCCAGGATGGATTGTATGTGTCACCATACACTTCATTCTGTCCAGAATTTTGGTTGTGCATGTACTGGACTTGTTCTTGCTGCTGCTCCTCTTGAGTTTCTTCATTTTGCCCCCATGTGGATGATGGTTGGCTTGTGTTAACTACTGCAACTTGGAGGCTATCAATCCTCTTGGCCATTTGCTCAAATTGTTATTGAATTTGCTACTGCATCATCTTGTTTTGAGTCAAGATTGAGTCCACTCCTTCTAACTCCATTACTCCTCTCCTTTGTGATGGTTGGCGTTGCCTTTGATGCGCAAAGAAATACTGATTATTAGCCACCATGTCAACAAGTTTCTGGGCTTCCTCAGCAGTTTTCATCAGTTGTAGTGAACCTCCAGCAGAATGATCTAGTGCCTCTTGAGATTTCAATGTCAGGCCTTCATAGAAATTTTACAGCACGTCCCATTCATTGAACATCTCTGGAGGACACTTTCTGATTAAGGCTTTGTACCTCTCCCATGCTTCATACAAGGATTCGGCATCTAATTGTGTGAATGTCTGTACCTCGGTTTTCAGCCTGATGACTCTTTGGGGTGGATAGAATTTGGCTAGAAATTTAGTCACCAAGTCATCCCAACTAGTGATGCTTCATTGGGGAAAAGTTTCAAGCCATTGTGCGGCCTTGTCCCTTAATGAGAACGGGAACAGCAGAAGCTTATAAGTTTCAGGATTCACGCCATTGGATTTGACAGTGTCACAAATCCTTAAGAAGGTAGATAGATGTTGATTTGGATCCTCCAATGGTCCTCCCCCAAACGAGCAGTTGTTTTGGACCAATGTGATGAGTTGTGGCTTCAGTTCAAAGTTATTTGCATTGACATTAGGGGTGAGAATGCTGCTTCCACAATGTCTAGCATTTGCAAAGGTATAGGAGGCCAGTACTCTCCTCTGTTGTGGGTTATTGTTAACCCCTCCTCCTGGATTAGATGGATCTCCTTCCATCTCGTGATATTCTTCCTCAGATTCTTCCTCTCCAACAATATTTTTCCTCTTTCAGCTCTTCTTAACCTTCTAAGAGTTCTCTGGTCAGTTTCTGATAAAATAGGAATGGATCTCCCTGTGCCTGACATACAAACAACAAAAGAAACACCACCAGTAACACTTCAATCTATTGCTAGAATGAAGTTTAGTTTAAGCAAAATTTCAAACAGTTAGTGTGTCAGTCAAAAATTAGAGAAACAGAAAAGAAAAAGTGCTTGATCTAGATCTCCACTTCACTTAATCATTGTCAATCTATTTCAATCCCCGGCAACGGCGCCAAAAACTTGATGTGTATTTTCGGAAAACGAATTCCAAACACACAAAACTCACCGGCAAGTGCACCGGGTCGTATCAAGTAATAATAACTCACGTGAGTGAGGTCGATCCCACAGGGATTAAAGGATTGAGCAATTTCAGTTTAGTGGTTGATTTAGTCAAGCGAATCAAGATTTGGTTGAGTAATTTGTGATTAACAGAATTTAAATTGCATGGAAAGTAAAGGGAATGGGTAAATTGCATGAAATTAAAGAGAACAGAAAATAAAGTGCTGAATCTTAAAGAACAAGAAATTAAATGGCAGAAACTTAGAACGCAAGAAATGTAAATTGCAGAAGAGTAGAAGCCGAAGCAGTTAACTGAAATGGAAATTCAATTATGCAGAAAATTAATCAATATCTCAAGGTGAGATTGAAACAGAAGTTCTTCAATTCTCCACCCAAGATCCGAAACAAGAAAAGTAAAAAGTGCTCAAACAAGAACAAGGAAGAAGAGAGATCAATTCTCCTCCCTAATTCTCTTGAATTCTAAAAACAACAATGCAAAAATGTCCAGGTGCTCTCCACTGTAAGTGTTCTCAAAATTTTCTAAGGAAAAAGCTCCCTTTAAAACTTAAATCCTAAGCTATTTATACACTTTCTTCAAATGGTCTTCAATCCTTGAATTAGGCCTTTTCTCTTGATGGAATTGGGTTGATAAGAGTCTCTGTTGATTGCTCTTGGAGTTGGAGAGAAACCCATTGTGAACCGGGTCAAGAATCGTAAAAGTTTGAGTAAAAGTTTGAGGCAAACTTTTACTCAAACTTTTTATACCAGATGGCTTCACTTGCTGCTACCAACGTTTGGGCTAAAGTTTGAGGTCAAACTTTTGCTCAAACGTTGGTCTCCTTGTGTATATGTGTGGCGCCAACGTTTGCCAAAAAGTTTGAGGCAAACGTTGGCGCAAGCTTTTCTCCTCCAGGGTGTAGGTTTTGTGATGCCAACGTTTGCCAAAAAGTTTGAGGCAAACGTTGGCTCAAGCTTTTTTTCCAAAAGTTTGAGCTAAAGTTTGAGGCAAACTTTGGCTCAAGCTTTTTTCCTCTGGGGTGTTTTCAATTCTTCCAAAAGTTTGAGCTAAAGTTTGAGGCAAACTTTGGCTCAAACTTTTTTCCTCTGGGATGCTTTCAACTCTTCCAAAAGTTTGAGCTAAAGTTTGAGGCAAACTTTGGCTCAAACTTTTTGTTCTCTCTTGCTCCTAGCCATTCCTTCTTCCTTCAACCTTCTTCAAAACTCTTTTTACCTATCATCAATCAATCAAAACAATCAAAGCTATGCCCCAAATCATAAGATTGTGTTTCTTTCATAATATATGACAATTATAGCATAAAATCTCATGAAAGTGCATGAATTCATCCATGGTTGATTGAATCAAAGGAAACATGGAAATCTACCCAATTGGCTTACTTATGGCTTAAGAAAGTGCATAAAATCAATTGAAAACAAAAGAAAAAGGCTAGTGAAACTAGGCTAAGATGACTTGTCATCAAGATGTAACCTCCCTTAGTTGAAATTCTGGAAGTTGTGTGGCTTGGATTAGAAATTGAACTTCATCTCTTCTCATGAACAATTAGATCACGAGAGTGGCAATTGGTTGTGTTGAGAGAAATTGAGTTACCAAGAGATTGGGACTCAATTACCCACAATTTTCCATGGATCTATACCCATGATTGAGAAGAAATTGATCAACATCAATTCATGAGAATTTGCATCTCCGATCCTTAATGATCCTTTCCATCATTAATTCTCATTTCTTTTGCTCTTTAGTTGTTTGAATACCCATTACCCAATTCCCTTCTACATTCTTGCAATTTATTATTCTTGTCATTTACATTCTGTTTCTCTATTTCTTGCTATTTACTCTTTTGTTCTTTAAGATTCTGCAATCTTTACTTTCTTGCAATTTATCTTAAATGTCATTTAAGTTTCTTGCATTTTAAGTTTCAGTTATTTACTTTCATTTTCTTTCTATATTCTAGTTCTTTAAATTCCTTGCCATTTAAATTTTTGCAATTATGTTCAAAAATCACAAATCTCTTGAAATCAAAACCATGTTTGTTCTTTAAATTATTTAAATTTTTGCAATTATGTTCAAAAATCACAAATCTCTTGAAATCAAAACCATGTTTGCTTGACTAAATCTACCATTTACCATTAGTTGCTTAATCTACCAATCTCCGTGGGATCGACCTCACTCTTAGTGAGTTTTATTACTTGATACGACCCG
>NW_015496069.1:43837-48286 GCF_000816755.2 Arachis ipaensis
GGATAATGCTACACCCGGACAATTGACTTTTTTTGCTGCAATTGTTCCCAAATTAAGAATAAATTAAATTAAAAATTCAAAAATTTTAATTCTTTTATTTTTTGGATATTTTTGGAATTTTTTATTTTTCTACTATTAGAAAAAATTTTATTTTTTTAGTTTAAAAATTAAAAAAAATTTACAGATTTGTTATTTACTAGATATTGTTGGACTTTATCTTATTTTTCTAATTTAAATAAAAAAATTAATCATATAATTTAAAATTCAAAAAAAAATTTAATTTTTTTAGATTTTTAATTTTTTTCCAAAATATATTTTTACCTTTTTATTCACCGGATAATGCTACACCCGGATTGTTGACTTTTCTTATTGCACTTTGATGACAAGTCATCTTATCCTAGTTTTACTAGCCTTTTTCTTTGTTTTTATTTGGTTTTATGCACTTTCTTGCATTCTAAGTAAGTAATTTGGAATGGAAATTCATAACTTCTTTGAATCAAACAACCACCATTTAATTGATGCTAAATCATGAGGTTTGAGCTAAATTTAATTGATTTTTTATTGATTTATAAACCTTGTGAATTTGGCGATACTTTGATTGGTTGTTTTGATTACTTGTAGGTGAAGAAAAGAAAAAAATAAGAAAAGTGTAGCCTAAGGAGCATGATCTAAGCAAAGAAAGAAAAGTGTGGCACAAGAAAAGGAAGCGTGGCTTAAGGAAGGAAAAGCATAAGTGCATTCAAGAATCAAGAGCCAAGCTCTTGTGGAGAGCTTTCCTTCAAAGAATCAAGAGCCAAGCTCTTGGCAAAGAGCTTTGAAGCTCTTGCCAAAGAGCTTTTTCGTGCATGCCATGAGAAAAATCAAGGAAGAAAAGCTCACTAATGCACTCACCAAGACTTGAACCCATGACCAAGAGGAGGGGGCCAGCGCTACTTCACAAGGAAAACAAGCCAAAATTGGCTTGTTTTCACTCACCAAGGTTCGAACCAAGTACCTCAAGGAAGCAAGGCCTTGTGCGCCACTTATTTGCCAAGGAAAATTAACTTGTTTTCCTTCACCAAGGCTTGAACCAGGGACCTCAAGGAAGCAAGACTTTGGGGGCTTCTCTTGTGCCAAGGAAATTAGCTCCACAAGTGCTCCACCCAAGATTTGAACCAAGGTCCTCAAGGACAAGTAAAGCTCTTGCCAAGAGCTTTGTTCTCTTGTCACAAGGGACCGTGCGCAACACATTGGAAGGGAAGGGAACCAAAGCTCTTGGCCAAAGCTCTTGCCAAGAGCCGAACCTTTCCCTGGCGACCCGGTACACTTGCCGGTGAGTTTTGTGTTGGATCGTTTTCCACACTCATCAAGTTTTTGGCGCCGTTGCCGGGGATTGATTAGATTGACAATGATTAAGTGAGGTGGAGATCTAGATCTAGCATTTTTATTTTCTATTTCTCTAATTTTGGATTAACCCACTAACTGTTTGAATTTTTGCTTGAACTAACTGAAACCTCACTTTAGCAACACAGTGAAGTTTTCTTGGTTTCTCTGGCTTCGTATGATTCTCACACTCCAGCTTATTGAATATACGAGAGAAGCAATTCTCTCTTACTAATTTTTCAAGCCTATCAACTGTTTGATACATTGTGTCAGCTGAACCTTTCAACCACATTTTGGACATGAATGTATTCAATCTTCATTTGGACTATTTGTGATTGTGCAGATCATGGAGAAGAACCCAACGAATCCCAGTCAGCATGGTAGTAATATCCCCACCTTAAATGACAAGCAACCACTCATCACCATGAACGACATTGCTCAGTGGTTTGAAGCTTTCCCACAAGGAAACATCATCGGATGGGAAGAACTAATGAGTGAACTCCTAGCCAAGTTGAAACCACCTCAGGGAATTGTTAAACCAGAAGCAGAAGTGCAACCATTCGCACAAGAGAAGGAAATTGAAGGTATTCGCGCAATCATGGCCCAAAGCGAGCAGATACATCAACAGCTTAAGCAACAATTGGAGCTGATTAACAGAAAAATAGAGGAACTGTAACATGCTGTGGCAAATGCACAGAACTCACCTCAAAATCCCCATTGTTGGAATCAACTTGAAAAAAATTCTGAAGTAATTAACTATGAGCAAAAAAGTTATGAGCGATCACACTCTCCAGACAGCTCCTCAAGCATGTTCCAACGTAGGACTCAGAATGATGTATACAACCCACCCTGGAGAACTCAATCCAACTGGAGGGGGGTTGAAAACCAAAATCAAAAACCAAGGGACTTCAACTGCAACAACCCCAACTTCAAAAACCAATATAAAAACCACCCCCACAACAACAATCATCACACACCATCCCAATACACACACTTCCAACCCCGTCCTATCTCACCAATCGCCCAAAATGACTCTCATCAACCATCACAGTTGACACAACCACAACCAATTCCAAACTCTCAAAGACTCTATGTTCTAGAAATGATGATGGAAAGATTCATAAAAATTCAAGAAATGATGGCAATAGAGCAGGAAGAAGTAAAGAAACATCAAGAGATGATAAGCAAGAACCAAGAGGCCTCACTCAGAAGACTTGAAAGGCAGATGGAACAACTGGTTCAAAACCTTGCTGAATTGGGTGAGAAGAAGGGGACTCTGAACCCAAAGAGCCATGAAAAGGATGCTGGGTTGAAAGAGAAGGGAGTCATGGAGGAAAGTAAGAAGGCTATGTAAAGAGAAACAGAGGGACGGAAGCCCATAGCAAGAGGAGGAAACCTAAGGCAACAGAAGCCTCAACTTCCATGAGCACAGAATGAAGGATGTCAAGCTAGTGACAATAAAAGAGCGCTTGTTGGGAGGCAACCCAACCTGAGGTAACTTTCTTTTCATAGCTATTTCAATAAAAAGGTTAATTAGTTTTATCTATATTGCAAGAAGCCAAGTTTGGTGTTGCACACCAAAACAATCTAAGGGAGAATGAAGGATTCTAAGTTTGGTGTTCCACCAAAATTCCATCACAAAATATGTTCTCGCCTTCTGCATGATGCTAGCCTCAAGCACTTAGATGGACTAGTTAACTATTCTGTTGTTTCCTAGTTTTCAGTTTTATTGCTTTTGAAAAAGAAAAAAAAAAAGGTTTCACACATGGTTAATCTGATGCATGAGAACCATTGGCAAGGTACTAAGTTTGGTGTTCCCACACCAAAGTAAGTTCAAAAGCCCACAAATAACTCATGCATGCCAACCATTTTTCAAGTGCTTGGGAACAAGCAACTTTCAATATCATTGCAGAGGATCATACAAGCTTTTGGAGGAATTAAGCATCGTCAACCAAAAAGAGGAAAAAGGAATGTAAAGACCAGCAATGATGATGACAAGGAGTAAAGCAAGCAAATTCCAAAAGGTTGTATTGTTCAGTGATTATTTTATATCAGATACTGCTATGATTGAAAGTGATATAATACCCCTGCCTGTCTGCATAATATAGTTTTTCTGTAATTCAATAATTAAGATGCTTGATTATTCACAACACTACACTTTTCAAACTTGCGAGCACTCAAGATTTCAAAAAAAAAAAAAAAGGGCACCACATGATAGTTCTTTGAAAAGAAGGATTGAGGAATTAAACAATTTTGAGGCAAGCAAAAGATTAGGAGAAGTGGTGGTTCTGGTTGTGTAATTATGCATTGAGGTTGCATGCTTATGAAAACTTGCATGGGAGCTCATAGGCAGAACATAGAGTTCAAAGAAGTATTGTGGAGATTTTCGAACATTTATAGATCCAAGAAGCAGCAAACAAAAGAAAATAAAGAAAATACAAAAACAAAAGAACGTGGCCCAAGGCTCTGAGCATCAATTATTAGGCAGAAAAGAAGAAAGAAACAAGAACTCAAAGAGTTGCTATCCTAGTAAATGGTTGTGGTCGAATGTGTCAAAGAGAGAGGCTTGAGCAAGTAAATCCTTAGGGGTGCTTCAACACCTAATACCTTAAAACCAACTGGTTTAGGAGTATTGATTGAAAGCTTATCTAAAGAGCCGCTTTGAGACATGACACTTAGAGTCAAGGCCAAAGCACAGAAACCACAAGCTGCTTCAAGGTGATTACCTATAGAGAGATCTCCATGATATTATTTGGATGAAAGTTCTAAGACCTAAGACTCCCAAGATGTAGGGACTAGTAAGCACTGAAGCCCTTGCATGAGCATATAATTTAGAGTTCACCCCACTGATACTTAATCACTTCACTCACAGGATAGTACATGTAATTCTTCAAATCCATTCTAATTGAAAGAACATTTGAGCATAATTCTTTTCTAGCTTGGGGACAAGCAAGTTTTAAGTTTGGTATTGTGATGACAAGTCATCTTATCCTAGTTTTACTAGCGTTTTTCTTTGTTTTTATTTGGTTTTATGCACTTTCTTGCATTCTAAGTAAGTAATTTGGAATGGAAATTCATAACTTCTTT
>NW_015496069.1:48771-49157 GCF_000816755.2 Arachis ipaensis
CCAAGATTTGAACCAAGGACCTCAAGGACAAGTAAAGCTCTTGCCAAGAGCTTTCAAGCTCTTGCAAAGAGCTTTGTTCTCCTGTCACAAGGGACCGTGCGCAACACATTGGAAGGGAAGGGAACCAAAACCCTTGGCCAAAGCTCTTGCCAAGAGCCGAACTCTTCCCTGGGAGGTGCACCATGGGCCAAAAATTCACTAAAAATCCAAATTAATTCATTTCTTCACCAAATTTTAGAGCCCATCCAAATTCTTAGATCCAAATTAGAAAGTGTATAAATAGGAGCTAGTTTGATGTAATTGAAACTTTTGAATCTTTTACCTTTTGACACTTTTAGAATTTACTTTGGAATTTTTCTTTTGAATTTTCATTTTCATTTCTGAAG
>NW_015496069.1:63026-64108 GCF_000816755.2 Arachis ipaensis
AATAATGCTACACCTGTACAGTTGACTTTTTTTGCAGCACTTGTTCACAAATTAAGAATAAATTAATTTAAAAAATTTAAACTTTTTCAATTTTTTATTTTTTGGATATTTTTAGAATTTTTTATTTTTCTACTATTGGAAAAAAATTTAATTTTTTAGTTTAAAAATAAAAAAATAATAAATTTACAGATCTGTTGTTTACTAGATATTGTTGGATTTTATTTTATTTTCGTAATTTAAATAAAATAATTTAATCATATAATTTAAAAATTCAGAAATAAAAAACTTAGTTTTTTAAAATTTTTTATTTTTTAAAAAATATTTTTCTATCTTTTTATTTACCGGATAATACTACACCTGTACAATTGACTTTTTTTTGCTGCTCTTGTTCACAAATTAAGAATAAATTAATTAAAAAAAATTAAAACTTCTCAATTTTTTTTATGTTTTGAATATTGTTAGAATTTTTTATTTTTCTACTAAAAATTATTAAAATTATTTTTTTGGTTTAAAATTAAAAAAGATAATAAATTTAAAGATCTGTTGGTTGCTAGATATTGTTGGACTTTATTTTAATTTTTTAATTATTATAAAAAACATTTAATAATATAATTTAAAAATTCAAAAATAAAAAATTTAGTTTTTTAAAATTTTTCTTTTATAAATAATTTTTTCTATCTTTTTATTTACCGGATAATACTACACCCGGACAGTTGACTTTTTTTTGCTGCAATTGTTCACAAATTAAGAATAAATTAATTTAAAAAATTTAAAATTTTTCAATTTTTTATTTTTTGGATATTGTTAGAATTTTTTATTTTTCTAATGTTTAAAAAAATTTATTTTTTTGTTTAAAAAAAAGAAATTTACAGATCTGTTGTTTACTCGATATTGTTTGACTTTATTTTGTTTTCCTAATTTAAAAAAAGATTTTAATCATATAATATAAAAATTATAAAATAAAAAATTTGGTTTTTTAAGATTTTTTATTTTTTTAAAATATTTTTTATTTTTTTAAAATATTTTTTATTTTTTTAATCACCGAAAAAAGCTAGACCTGTACAATTGACTTTTTTTTGCTG
>NW_015496070.1:0-570 GCF_000816755.2 Arachis ipaensis
TTTTGCCCCTTATCGGTAGTTCCGTAGCAGGTTTTTTCGGACGTTTTCTAGGATCAGAAGGAACCGCTATTATGACCACTACGTGCGTTTCATTCTCTTCGATCTTATCTTTTATTGCTTTTTATGAAGTCGCACCGGGAGCTAGTGCTTGCTATCTAAGAATTGCTCCATGGATCTCATCGGAAATGTTTGATGCTTCTTGGGGCTTCTTTGGCGACCGTGAAGTCACCGGATGAATTGCCGAGTAGATAGATCAGATCCGGACGCGGCTGTTGCTCCGCGGCGATACGGACTCGACCCGCTCCTACCCACCCCGGGGCACCATAGCATGTCGGGAATAAGGGGGGACATACTGGACGTAACCACTCCCTTGGGGGCTTTGCCGCCCTGCCTTTCGATCGATACACAGTTGAGTAGGCCGATCACGAACGCTACAGGTGTGGGAGCGATCCTGGTCAGGGAAGGCTAAGACGGCGCCTCGCATATGGGTAGCAAGAGGGCGCTTATGCCCCGCCTTGTTTCAAAGAGGGGGGCCTTATGGGGAAGGGCCCTGCCCAATAGGGACAGCAC
>NW_015496070.1:2943-3261 GCF_000816755.2 Arachis ipaensis
AAGCGAAGGACAGGAAGGAGCGGAATCAATGTGTTCAAATTTCTGGCCTTGCACCGACCATCTAATGGACCGTGGACTAAACGGCCACTGCCTGAAAGAAAGGACTATGTCCCGTGGACCGCCGCCCCCCCCACAAGGTACATCTCGCGCCTATGGGCCGCTATAACTATCCAAGAAGACACTCGAAACTGGAAGGATACAAAAACCCACCCGGTGGTATACTTAGTGTAAGCGAGCTACAAGTCCCACGACACAGGAGCGGGATTCTCTAAAAAGCCAAGGTCGCGGGTGGCCAAGAGGGCCCACTTGGAGACTTGG
>NW_015496070.1:4632-5421 GCF_000816755.2 Arachis ipaensis
CAGCCATGATAGGTGAAGTCAAACCAGGCTATCACCCATACCAGTCTAACCTCCTTAGATAACATCTAAGGGTAGGTAGGAGAATGACACGGGGAATACCAGACCGGGTCAAGGATACGGATACAAGGATGGAAGTTGGCTCTTGAGTCGCAGCACTCAGATTAACTTTGAGTGCCAACGGTACACTGCTTTATATAAAGGGCAGTAAACAAAAGCCAAAACAACCCGGCGGAACTGTATCACAAAACGCACGAAGTTACAGCCGCAAGGCAGACTTCCCATACATACTCTATCTACTAAATTCTTACGGAATGATGAAACCTATTCTAGAGCAATCCCTTTCTCCGTACCAAGGTAAGGTGCTATTGTAGTCTACCTATAGATCTTCGCTTCCTCTCTCTATCGATCGAGTGACTTTCACTTCCTTCCCCCAACCATTAAAGGAACTGGGCTTCTTCTTGAAAGAAAATACCTGTCAACATTGCTAGTCGAAGAAGACTTCCCCCAACCATTAAAGGAAAGGGTCAAACCGATCTCATAGACCAAGGTACATGTACGCTAAGGCCAATTCCCTTCCTTATGGGGCAATATAAGCTCATCTGCTAGGGGCCCCTCTACTATAGTAAAGACCCGCTATTTCTTTACTGGTACCGGGAGGTCTATTCCATAAAATGCCTGTGAGCAAGCACTTTCTTTCCTAGGGCTAATGCTTCGTTTCGTATAAAAGCATCCTTCTTGAGTACAATTAGAGCGTCATATCTATATGACGGAGGGGGTTTATACGTACTA
>NW_015496070.1:7417-8565 GCF_000816755.2 Arachis ipaensis
CTTTCCCTTGTGACCGCGGAAACAGCGAATATCATGAAAGCCCTCACCTATTTCAAACTTGCCTTACTGTCTTAACTTCTCTTTTTTGTTTTGCAAAAAGCTTAGAGTGGAACAAATCTGCTCTTATCTTTATTTGAGGCTTGATTCGCGGATTTCCCTTCCAACGGGGTTAGCAAACAGTCCAACAGCTACCCTGAGAGGGCACTCACTTTATCAATCAATGATCACAAAAACAGGCTTCCCAAAGATCTATATCCCTATCCCTATATAAATATAACACTTGACAGATTCCCTCTAAAGGCTAATGGTACTGCCTGGAGAGAAAGCATACTCTATATTGGAAGAAAGAAAGTCTTACCTCGGGATGGCGAAGGCCTTGACTTTAGGATAAGACTGACTGTTATTAGCTCGTTACGCTCTTTAGCTTTAGCCCGTTTAGATCGTTATACATGCTATTAATAAATAGAATAAGCAGGCGCTTAGCCCATTATCTGTAGTAGTTCCATTGATTTACTACTATATATAGGGTTGCCCTTTCTTCTACAAGGAGGTTGACTCTACAGAAGGAGGGTGCCTTAGGAAGAAATGGAAAAGCCCGAAATGGCACCAGAACTTATATCCTAAGTCTTAAAGTTGAAAGTAAAGGTCGCCTCAGAAAGAGAATTGCATAGTTCCAGTGGCTGTCTTTCCTGAGGGCCTCTCATCAACTAGCTATCGAATCGAAGAGGAAGGAAGAATGTCAACTATATCGACAAGTCAGAGCTCATTCACGAAGAAGAGAGACTGGGCTCAGACTTACTGGCACAAGGGTCAACCCCTATTAAGTTAAGGGGGAAAAGGTCAAGGCTTAGGCTGCTGAGTTACTTCTCCTCAGTCTAGTATTCTTGGCGATAGAATCCTTAAAGGAAGGGCGTTTAGCTGTACGCAGGTTTGGAAATCAACTATCACCGACTTTCAGTTCGATCCCATTCTCCATCTTAATAATAGAATATAAGGCTTCCCTACAATTCAAGAGCGGACACTTCCTCATTCCGGGTCTCAAATCAGTAGCCAAGAGTCCATAGACCGCATCTGCGAAATCTCTTCATTTATGATAATTCAGGTGCCCCTTCTCGTCTCGAGTTGAGGTTGCTAATGTCCCCACCTTC
>NW_015496070.1:10448-10813 GCF_000816755.2 Arachis ipaensis
CACTTCACTTACCCTCTCGCTACCTTCTCGTTGTTTTTGTTTTGACTTGTTGGCTAACGTTGACCGGCTTCGCGGGACCATTTCGGCCTACACAGGGCGTTGCTCTATTGGGCGTAGCTTATTCGATCCAAGCAAACTACTCGAAAAAACGAGAAGAAAGATCGACTCTTTTATCTAAGCAATTTCTTTGTTTAACTTTAAACAGACAGACGGATACGTAGTGGAATAAGGTGCTGCCACTATAGGTTCGAGTAAGCTGACTGGTCTAACCTCAGATTATAGGTCAATAAGTGAGACAGAGGTTACTGGGGAAAGGCGAGAAAGTCAGTCCATCAAACCATTTACTTCGTAACCTTTACTTGGAA
>NW_015496070.1:12459-12614 GCF_000816755.2 Arachis ipaensis
TTGAAAGAATTCTGACTATGGGCTGGTCAAGCGGTTGGTGTCTGGGAAGAAAATGGATTTACCAACAGCTGTGGTGAAGGGTGCAGGAGGGAGCTTTTACGAGGGGAGTACTCATAGTCCATTTAGGCCCCTGTCCTTGATTAGCTTCCTGGAGT
>NW_015496070.1:19376-20584 GCF_000816755.2 Arachis ipaensis
ATTTCACAATAGTTCTTCACTACTCCTACAGGCTTGCTTTTAACCATACCTGGTTCAGTCTGTATGGAGGGAATCTATTTTGGATCAATCACTATGTTTAACAACGTTCGACGCATCTTTTTATTTGATGAGAAGAGTCTTAACTCAACTTCGAGTGATACAGCTTCTACTTCTACTTCTAGTACTAGGATTACAAATACTACGAATCAATCTACGACTACTATTAACGATTATAGTTTAAAATCCGATACTTCGGCTTCTTCTAATTATAATTACGAGACTCATGGTATTGAGGATCATCCGGGTCCGGACAGTGAACGTATAGTAGAGCTTCAATCTGATATACACGATAATTTAGGAGAGTTGATGACTAACAAGAGTGACCAAGATGTTCTGAGTGCGGCCGAAGCTTTACATGGCGAAAGCAACAATATCCCTTTTCTGGAGCGCCTGTTAGATGAGCCTACGCTTGCCGAAGAAATCTATTCCATTCGGCAAGACCCGCTTTATTGCACTACTTATAAGAATTTTTTAATTAAACAAGCGAAAATTTTTTTTAAAGTCAAAAAACTTGTTGAGGAGGGCACCATAACCATAGACGATCGCCAAGATATTCGTATAGGCACTGAAAACTACTGTGACCTTTTTTTCTACTGGGATTTCAAAGAGCGAAGTAAGATGCTGAACATAATTATAAAGGATTTAACAGAAAATGGGACCGAAAGTAGCTATTTCAAAGAGATCCAAAAACAAATCAATAATTTGTTGCCCCCTCAGTTAGATGATTTGAACAAAAACGGAATAGAAGGTGAAGCCTATAAGGATGCCCTGGATCTATCGAATAGGTTGGNGAACGAGCGGAGGAGAGCGACCTCATCTTGCTTGCTTCTGGCGAAGCTTCTAGAAGGCCACCACTTCATAGGAGCGATAGCGAAGCCGTAGAAAGGCAAACAGCTCGTATAGCTCGCAATAGCGAGCCTACTTTTAGCTTTTTTTTTACTTTACCGCGGGACCTTAACAAGGAAAGTCAAGAATATCATCAGTAAGAGGGGTTGCTATTGAATCCGCTTCTCGAGTATGCAAGGCCTTTTTTTCGTCTTTTTCGGCCTGTTGGTACTTGTCGAATTGAAACTCGATACGATAATAAGAAGATTCGCCAACATTACCCATTTTTTTAGTGGATTCGGGCCGGGGTAAGTACGTGATTT
>NW_015496070.1:22224-22413 GCF_000816755.2 Arachis ipaensis
TAGCGGAAAGAGTTTTCTAAAACACTAGGGTTTCTTGCATAAGATTTAGCGAGAAGTCCGACTAATCAAAGGAGTCTGAGCGTCGGTTCGCTGCCCTAACCGTGCGATTTCAGGGCATCTTTTCAAGTATTCATCTAAACTAAATGCTGGTGTCGGGTATCATCTCGATCCATTGGCAGCAGAAAAGAG
>NW_015496070.1:24142-24488 GCF_000816755.2 Arachis ipaensis
GAGACTTGCTCCTTAGCACAAGTACTAAGCAAGCCCCTAAAGGCCTTCGCGTTAGTAAGCTAGCTTTGTAAGCTAAGCAAGCCAGGGTCTCCGGGCACTATGGTAGGACGTGGATCGATCATGACGAAAATGGACTTCTCCTTAATGGTTTAGAAGAGTCCCCTTCTTCTGTGAGCCAGTTCCCCNGTCAAAACACTTCTTAAAAAGAGAGGGACAAGCTAGCCGTAGGCTATTAACCAGGAAGTGGCCGAAGCTTCCATTACAGAAGTTGATGGGCGGGGCCTTTTCATTTTCACCTAAAGGGGGTTCAGGCATTATGAGTGCAGCTCCACTAGTCTAGCTGGTA
>NW_015496070.1:26176-26450 GCF_000816755.2 Arachis ipaensis
GTAGCGCAGTCTGGTCAGCGCATCTGTTTTGGGTACAGAGGGCCATAGGTTCGAATCCTGTCACCTTGATGTGAGGTAGTAAACACCTAAAGAGCACCCATCCACCCGTAAACTTTCGCTCTTTTAGAAAGAAAAAAAATGGACCGCCCTTGATCTGATCTGGGCGGGATCTAAAGCAGCATTTCTTCCGAATGTTTCGGGGGCAGGCCTTAGGTTCAATTCTTTCTTGCCTATAGTCATGACTATAGGCTTCAGAAGAGAAGAAAAAACTTTT
>NW_015496070.1:28811-31162 GCF_000816755.2 Arachis ipaensis
CGGCCGGCGCCCACCCGACTAGAGGGACTGAGAAATTAATAGAGTACAAAACTTATCTTCAAGCTTTACCTTATTCTGATCATTTAGAGGGCGATCGCGGACTCACTGAATGAAGTCCTCCGTTTCTTTCGGAGGTGCTGACCCGCAGCGAGGCAGAGATGACTTAGTTACATAAGGAATATGGCGACGACAACAGCATGTCGTAGAAGGAGATAACAGGCGGAGCCAACGATCCGCTAAGACTAACGTATCTACAACTCTATCCCCGAGTGGCAGTCAAACGGAGGCGTGAATGCAAGATGCCAGCGGAATGATCGGCCGGACAGAGGCTAGGGCTGCTTCCTTCCCACCGCGTCCTTCCTAGCCTAGTGTGTCGGAGATATAAAGCGAGTGCACCGGAAAAGAACGGGAACTGGGTCGATCTATTCTATGGCGAAGCATCCGAAGCATAACTGCACACTCACACGATCTTTGCCGAGAGATAGGAGCATTCGGTGGAACCGGTGAACTACACTTGCTTCTGGATAGAGGTGTGGGACAGAGGGCTCGTGGTACCAGCTGCCCAACCAGCCTCCTCTGCTTTGAGAACCGTGTGAACGGAGAGTGGGCAGAAGGGAAGGAGGTCCTCATACGGAGTCGCACACGCACACTTACTTGAGCAGTGCGGAAGACTGGGGAATGGGTTGAGTAAACTCCCCTGGGGCCGGAAAAATAACAGACGAAGCTTTACTTAGATAGGGCTTTGATTGGTCTTTTTTTTCTTAGTGATTGAAAAGGGGGGCGCCTGGTTATGTTACAAAAAGGGAAGGCAGAGGTAGTCCTTCGAATGGCGAAACGAAGGGCTAAATAGCGCCAGTGATTCTCTGAGCCGGTCTGGATTTTCTACGCCTCGGGAAACAGGTCGAGATAGATGACAGCACCCTTTTCCTCTCTTCCTTACCGGGAGGGCAATCTTATGGCCTTCACCTCCCGCCCGGCCCGGAAATAGAACCCAGCCCCCTTCTGATCCATTCATTTCTGCAAGCAGGGAGGGGGGATCCAGAGCTAAGCCTCCCGTCTATTGCATAACCTAAAAAAGCTATAAGCAAAGTACCAGAGGTGCGCTTCGCCCGGTGACTAAGAAAGAAATTGGTTTGCGCTTTGAAGTGATGAGGTCGCAAAGAGGGGGGCTCCTATTGAAAGGCTTTCCCTCCCTAAAAAGGCGACCAGCTTTCAATACTAGTTGTTACGCTGCCATTTTTCCAATATCATTGAATAGCATGGCCTGCCTGGGGCTAAGGTAACTCAAGTGGGAGAGCCGTGTTATGGGTGACCTTATTGCACGGTTCAGAGAGCACTTGTGTATGTGATGCAAGTGAACGTGTACGAAAAAGCTGTATCTAGGGTGAGTTCTTCGTTCCGTCGTCGACCCTATCTATGTTTCTACGATGGCCCAAGAACACGCTCATTCTTCAGCCGTAGAGAGACTTTTGAATTGCGAGGTACCATTACGAGCTCAATATATACGAGTGTTATTCCGTGAAATAACTCGAATTTCAAATCATTCACTTGCTTTAACTACTCATGCTATGGATGTGGGAGCATCAACTCCGTTCCTGTGGGCTTTTGAGGAGCGGGAGAAATTGTTGGAATTCTATGAAAGAGTCTCGGGAGCCAGGATGCATGCCAGTTTCATACGACCAGGTGGAGTGGCACAAGATCTGCCTCTTGGCTTATGTCGAGATATTGATTCCTTCACACAACAATTTGCTTCTCGTATCGACGAATTAGAAGAGATGTCAACCGGCAACCGTATCTGGAAACAACGATTAGTGGATATTGGTACTGTCACTGCACAGCAAGCAAAGGATTGGGGATTCAGTGGTGTAATGTTAAGAGGTCGTGCGACATGAAGACATTGATAGCAATATGGGGGGAGTTCCCATCAGGCAACAACGGTTCTGCCTGACCCTACTTAAGCATGCATATTCTGTCAGCGAAGACTTGGTGTGAAGCCTTGGAGCTTACGTTATAAGAGCAAAAGGCCCGGGGCTAGGGTGAGCTGAGGGGGGACAGCGTAAGTGAGCGAATGTGTGTAAGCCCAGTCAAACATGACTGTTCTAGGCGGGGCGGGCCACCCACCTTCGAATGGTGTTGGTCCTACGGACCGTGAACGGATTCGCCTCTGGCCTCTGGGCACGTCGGAACCGCATGAGTTCACCGGGGTGGAGCACACCCCAACATACATAAGGTAGCTTTCCCAACCAAGGGAACTCACTCTACTAAAAGGTTTCATGCGTAATCCTGTTCTTGCAATAGCCGGCCCTTTCTTTTTGCTGGTCTTGTTGGTGAATGTTAGCGCTTTCGACTTC
>NW_015496070.1:37003-37167 GCF_000816755.2 Arachis ipaensis
CTTGCCCACAAGTAGTCTCGCTCCCACGAACCAAGCTCGAACCAGGCTTCCTCGAAGCAAGGCTCTGATACCACCTTGTCACGGATAGCAGCTGAAGCTTTAGGGTTCATTTTGCTTAGTGCACTTGAATTAGCTTAGTGTGAAAGGAGTTACGGAGCCCTTTT
>NW_015496070.1:46812-47144 GCF_000816755.2 Arachis ipaensis
GGGTCATTTGACGGAAATGGAAGGATTTTCCCCTATTAGATTAGAGAAGGCCCTCCGAAGGGAAGTGCATTAATTCTTGGAAAAAGAGGGAGCGAGCCTATAAAAAAATGAAAGTGAATTCAATGAATAGATAGAGTCAACGGTACGACAGACAGCGCTGCCTACACGCGAATTAGCTTCCGAGGTCGAGCAGTCTCAATTTCACTACAGGATTTGCGAATGAATGCTGGGCCGGGCCACCTCGAATGGCGTGAGCCGCATGCGGGGAGACCCGCACGTACGGTTTTTAGGGGGATCTGGTCGAAAGACCGGCCGGCGCCCACCCGACTAGA
>NW_015496070.1:56604-57133 GCF_000816755.2 Arachis ipaensis
GGAACTTACCAATACTAAAGGCGGATCGATCAGGCTGAAGTGTAGCATCTCAAGCTTATCTTTCTTTTGCACCCGCCTACCCTGTACTGCCGAACGTTTGCTACAGTTAGATTATTCTAATATATATAATAAACCGATTCGATTCAAGTGATTGAAACACAGGACCCTTTTCCACAGTTACAGGACCGTTGCGACAGTTGTTGATACCGAAAAAGTTTCCCTCAGACATCTCGACCGGGAAGTAGCATATCTTTCAAGAAAAAAATTCGGAAAAAACCAACCCTAAAAGCTATCTTGAATAAAAGAAGGGAACCTTATTCGTGGACAGATGAGCGTTTGCGACCGTTTACAAGAGTTAATACCGAAACAGACAATTCCAGATGCCCTCAGACAGATACCACTAAACAAGTAAAGGACAACGGACAGTATTCGTGGATATAGCGGGAAGACCTACTATCATTCAAGGAAGCGGACCGTTGACGACAGCGGGATGGACAGATGCTACTCAAAAAGCCGATTATCGCATGTT
>NW_015496071.1:0-6370 GCF_000816755.2 Arachis ipaensis
GAAAGTTATCTAAAAGGATAACAAATCAAGTTTTGATTATCATTATACATCTACTCAAAAATCAAGTTGTTCAACATGTTTTTTTTTTAATGTTCCATATGTTGAATACATTAATTTTTTTTGGAACTATTTTAAGCATGTTTTGAGCATGTAACAGGTACTGCTTCCACTGAAAAATGTACATATTAAGGGGGAGCTGTATGATAAATGGAAAGGGGGAGGATTTAAAATCTTCAAGGGAGTTCTCTTAATCCTTAATCCTTTTCCTATTCTATTTTTAATAATGTTTGTCATCAATGGGGAAATTGTTGAGTTTGAAAAACTTTAAATTATTGTGATTATCAAACATTATTAAAAATATTAATTAGAAATTATTAATTTAATTTTAGCTTCAAATTATTTGTTTAATAATTTCTGTTTTGAGTGCAGATTTTGAATCATTGGGCATAAGCAACATAAAGCCCAATATGTTGAGAAAATATAAGCATTATGGTTGAAGTATTTTGCGAAGGTAATTTGGGCCAAGTATAAAGAGAATAGCCCAAATTAATTTTGTTATGAGACCAACAAGCCTTGGTCTGAAACAAAAGAAGAAGAGAAAGAAAATGGAGCATGATGAGTTCGGTTACCCACTTCCCCTTTGGAATGGAATTCAAAGTTAATTCAATTGGTTTAATTGCATGCATTGGTAACAGAAAAGAGAAAATTCAAAATTGATTTGATTGCATTAATTGATTTCATACGTTACTATGCATAGGGGAATGGTGGTGGAAATTAACTCATTTTAATTTCATTCATTACTTCCATTGAAAGTTTCCTTTTCTCTTCTCTCTCTTCTCTCTCTTGTTTTTTGCTTGTCACTTCAGCAGAAAAGAAGAAAATGCAAGCTATCAGAGAAAATCACAGAGAAGCTAGGAAGAAGCAAGCGGCCAAGGTGATGATGGTCCTTGCAAAAAGAAGATCTACAGTATGGCGTGGCTGAGATCTTTTTCACTAAAGGTAAGATGTGGAGAGGAAGCTTCAAGATCTCCATGCCTAAAGTAGAAGCAATCCGTTTCGGTCAGAGAAGAAGATCTCTGAGGCGAAGCTCGTTTCCACTTTTTTTTCATCCATCACAGAAGGTAGCTACTGTAGCTATGTGGAGGAAGAAGCAAAAATGGAACAGATGGAATTATCAAGGATCAAGAGTTCATCAAGGGTCAGAAATCCTTCTTAGGGACCAAGTCAAGATGGAAGGCTCAGATTGATAAAGCTTGATGGAAAGGGATGAGAGAGAGGTACATGCATGTTGATTTGCTTTTGGTTTTTCCTCTCTCTTCTCTCTGTCCGAACCGGTTTTGTTGTTGAAGAAGAAGAAGTTGGCTCGGTTGAACCGTTTCAACCTTGGAAGCTTCCCCTTCTATAATAAGGGTGAACGGCCAAGGCTTGAGACAAAGAGAGTAATCACAGAGTTCTCATAGCTACCCAAACTAACAGAAGTTCTTCTCCTTCAATGTGTTTCATTTTGTATTTCTTTTCTTTAGTTTTGTCTGTCTAAGTCTCATGGTGAAAAAGGCAAACAGTGTGAGGTTTGTAAGAAAAAGCCAATGCGAGGTAAAAGACAGAGTGTACAAAATTAAAGAAAAAGCCATAGATGTTCTAGAGGTTCTTTGTACATCTATATGTTGTGTATCATGATTCTGGTGGGAATCCCCTTGCAAGTTGGGTTAGCACTTAGCAGTTGAAAGCTTGGTAGGTGACCAAATCAAGTTCAATTTTGGGGATAGATTATGGACTTGTCCCGGATAGGAAGGGTAGTTCCTAGGGAGAATTAGTGTATGTAATTAGATGATTATAGTGAAATTTTATCACTGTTGTGATGGAGACTGGATGTAGGCTGCATTGTACCTAGCAGCTGAACTAGGATACATCTTGGTGTAATTCTCTCTTTCTCTTCTACTCCATTTCTATTTCTGCTACATATAGGAGACAAAATTGAAAAATATCTCCTCGGTTACGAGACAAAAAGAAAATATCTCTAGACAAAAAGTAGAAATATCTCCTAAAGCATTCTAAAAGGACAGAAAGTGTTACTCTGCAAAAGGGACTAAGATTCAACCCCCACTTCTCTTAACCATTGATAACCATCAGAAATGATTGTAAACATTTTCAAAAAATTAAATAAGGCAGAACATTTAGCTGTCCTCGTTTTCTCCAACCAGTACATATTTAATTGGGTTATGTTAGATAACTAATAATTTTTTTGAACAACATAAATAACCACCAATTAAATAAAATTAAAACACATTATACCTCCAAATTATTCACTTAAATCTTAATATTAGAATAATCATCTGTACACCTAGTGAAATGAACATCTGATATATCTATTATTTATATTGTTTACTATTTTCATTATCTACCTATACTTTTCCTAAAATCAAATGTACTCGTGAAACTAGTTTAGATCTTAAATTTCTCTTAAGAATATTTTTCTTATTCTTTTGGTTTACAGAAAATCTTAGGCTAGTATATTTTACCAATTTTGATAAACACAAATATCAAATTATCTTTAATATTAATTCATATGTACAAATTCATATGTACAAATTCTAATGAACACATATGCAACTTGCAAACTACGGCAACATTGCTGGCATATTAGTACATTGATTGGCATGAGTACAAGAGTTTATATTTAAAAAAATAACATTTTTAATTAGTCTATGTCATCGAAGAAGTTACTGTTAGCATGTGACTATGTGAGTTGTAAAAGATCAGAGAGCAAATGCTTGTGCAGCAATCGAGAAAGACAAAGGAACTGATCCTTTCAATTTGGGTGTATCTACTTTGTTACCTTCAATTTTCGGCGTGGGTCCAAACAAAACAAAATAATGAAGAATTATGATTATGAAGCTACGTCTCATTACACCAGTATAGTGAAATTAAATTATGTGTGTCACTTTGTCTACTAGTATTAGCTGATTATTTTTTTCCAATTGTTAATGATGTCTTTGTAATCGTAATTGGGGAGTTGGCAGGGAGAATGAAGATGGGGAAAAAGATGAACAAGAGTTGTATTGTATATTAAAGAATACAATAGTGAAGGTATTATCTTATTTTTTACTAAGTCATGGATAAATTAAAGAATACTTACCAGGTATGATCTGATTTCTATGGTATCATTTCTAATGGATAATTTTAAATAGACAACCCTTAAAATTGGAGCAAAGAAAAATGAAGTCAATTAACACAATAGTGAAGAGCACAAGGTTGAGATAAAGGACCTTCGTCAGAAATGAAATTTTTATGTCTGTCCCACATCTATGAAGCAAGATCATTCTTTGATGACTTGTGACATTCAGATTCCATGATACTCTTTTTTATTTGTATTTTATTCAATAAAAACAAATATTATCTATATCAAAATTTTAATTTAGAGAGCAAATAAATACAGTTTTCTTTCTTTGAGTTGCACACAAAATTTACGGTAATATTAGCAAACTTGCAAACAAGCATACAACTTGATAAAAATGGAGCAATAATAATCATTAAACAACTAACAACAACAAACTCAAAAAAGAATTGCAACTTGTATTTAATATGTGCAAGAAAAATAATACACGTAACTCTGAAGCAGCTAAAATATAAATAACAAGAATAATAATATTAGAGACACAATATCCTAAAATTTATTTATTTACTTTAATATTTATAATTTTATATATATAATATTTATATTTATATGGTTATTATATTTAAAATTACTTATTTATTTCAGTAATAACTAATGAGTATAAAATAAAGAAAAGTAAAGTGCAGAAATGATTAAACTTGAATAACCCCAAGTATATATTCACTTGCAGCACTAGGAATTCATCCTTCCGTTTTTCATCAATGTAGAATATATATACATACGTTTTTGTGACAATAGATATTCTTTGATTTCATCTCTTGTCCTATGCAACTATATTTCATCTCTTCCATTAGCACTGCATAAAATTGTTCCTGTCAGTTTGAAAATCAACACAAATATGTTGCAACAAGCTAAAAACGAACCAACACATACACATTCATTTAACAGGAAAATATTACTCTGATTTTGGAATGATCTCTTCTTCAGTGTCTGTTCTCCACCACTGTTATAAAATTGACAATAAATTAATTGTGGTGATGATAGATATTGTTGCTAGGCATTGTGGTTGTTATAGTATAATGTTTTTCTTGTATTTTGAATTTGAATATATACTGCAACCTATTATAGCATGTCTTAAAACCAACTTAGTTATAATATGAAAATTAAACTCTTCAAGAAAAACAGTAATGTCATCAAATATAAGTAAAAGCTTAGTTTACATAATGAGGCAACTTACCAATAATCTTCGGAGCCATTTGATAATATCCAAATCCCAACAATATGCATACAATCTTTCTCCAGTTCTCTATGACAACAACATAATTTTTTCATTATCCAATCGTCTTACACATTTGATACATTTTTATTATGATACAATAATTAACTACACAAACAGACGATGTCAACTATATGACTGCATTATAAAATTAAACTGCTACTCTTAATTTGTCTTAAGAAATTTTGAGTCATATATAATAATCTTTGTGATTTATATTTATTGTTAAAGTGCAAATACTTTCGATACAATAACAAATGTTAATATGTTCATTTATATATAATTAGACAAGAGTATGGAGAACTTTAATATCATACAACATTAAAATGAAATCCTTTAACTTATTTTGATATTAAAAAGGATGAAAATTACAAAGTGCCACACTTTTGAAAGATATATTTATAAAAGTGAAGCAGGGAAGCTTAGTTAACCTTTACAGAGTAAGAAACTATGAAGAACTATTTAGGAAAAGGAAAGTTTGTGTAAGTTGTGCTGAAAAAAAAGAGGGGAAAAAACAAAAAGAAAATAACGAGATATTAATGAAGGGATTATCGATGGCTTGGTATGCAAGGCAAGCATGAAAAACAGAATAAGAAGAAATGTGATCTCTAAATATTATTGGAGCTTTGAGTATTGTATCAAATTGTTCACTAATGGATCCAACGGATCCCACACCCTTTTATGACTACTTCCTCTTTATCTACTGTTTGAGCAGAGAACTCAAACTTAAGGTTAGGATTGCAAGTGGTTTCCCTCTTTCTCTCTTTGATTGCACCCATTATATCTTGTTGGAATATATACTCTCCATCATATAATACTATCATATATTCATATGATCTGACACCATTTTGAATACAACCATCATGCGTGGTCTATTGTCAGAAGTTGCTATCCATTCTCATTTGTTGCAACCCTTTTCCATTTAGCATTCACATTCAAATATCATATGCTTATTCCAAAGGTTGCAATATTGGTATTGTGAAAGCAGCATGCAGACAACAAGGCAAGAAGAAAGCTTGTGATTTGGAGGAACTTCAACAACGATCGAAGCTTCTGTAGAGTAGTAGTGAGGGAACCAATCATTAAGTATGCTCTCTTTACTTGGTAAATGGTAGAAGGATATATTTCATAGCAGTTTCCAGAAGAAGAAATGTAAATCCTACTCCATATGTGATATGGAAAACATGAATCAATCTATCTATTTAGACCCACCATAGAATCTGATATCAAGTCCTCCTTCCTTTCATGCTTCCAATCATTCTTTTCTTCATTATTAGGATATTGATGAGTTTGTGATGGTTTCAGTGGCTAAGAGAAGGGGGGTTGAATCTTAGCCCCCTTTTTATGTTGCTAACACTTGCTGAACTCAGAGGAGACTTTTCTGTTTTTGCTCGTCACTGGACACGAGCAACTTTGTTTTGTCTCGTCCCTAGCCACGAGACTTTTCTTTTTGTCTCGTCACTTGGCACGAGATAATATTAGTTTTTGCTCCTGTGCAGTAGAAATAGAAATGTAGGAGAGAAGAGTTGAAGATTACACCCAGATATATCCTGGTTCAGCTGCTAAGTGCAGTGCAGCCTACATCCAGTCTCCATCACAAACATGATGGAATTTCACTATAATCAATCTGATTACAACTTGTAAAGTGCTAACCCAACTTACAAGGGGATTCCCACAGAATCATGAAACACAACATAGATGAACAAAGGAACTCTAAGACATCTATGGCTTTTTCTTTTAATTTTGCACTCTCTGCCTTTTTCCGCTCTATGGCTTTTTCATTACAAACCTCACTGTTTGCCTTTTACCATGAGACTCAAGACATGACAAAATTAAACAGAAAAATACAAAACAGAATACATTGAAGGACAAATCTGACCACATTTGGTAAGTATCTTAGCCACAGCTCATTTTTATTTTAGTATGTTTTCTTACCATCATTAGCTTGATGGTCTTGATGCATGCAACTTCATTTCGGT
>NW_015496071.1:6919-40196 GCF_000816755.2 Arachis ipaensis
GTGATGGAACTCAAAATTTTATTGAGAAGAATTAATACATGCATGGGAACTATGAGAGAGAAATTGTCATTGATTTGATTGATGGCATAATGAGACACGCTACCCAAAGCAAAGGGAAGTAAAAAGCAATCTATCAACTTGCATCAAACTCATTTAATTGCTTCTACTTTCAACACTCACATACTCTCTCATCTCTTTCTTCTTCTTTCCTTCGGTCCATGTCACAAAAAACAATGGAAGAAAAGTTCAGCAACCAAAAGAAAGAAGAAGCTACATGCATCAAGACCATCAAGCTAATGATGGCAAGAAAACATACTAAAATAAAAATGAGCAGTGGCTAAGATACTTACAACAATGAAAGGAAAGATATGGTGAGGAGATCTTCAGCCTCTCCATACTCAAAAAGGAACAAGAAGATCTCGGCCAGCAAGGAGAAGATCCTTGGAAGCATGGCTTGTCACTGCGATTCGGCTCAACCACCACAGAAAGTAGCTAGAGTGGCGAAGTGAGGGAGGAAGGCAAAAATGGAGCAGAAGAAGCCATCATCATCATGAAGCATCAAGGGCCAGAAATCCATCTTGGAGAGCAAGCCAAGGATGGAGAGCTCAGATTGATGAAGAGTGATGACCAAGAAAGGACTAGAGGTAATTGCATGTTGGGTTTTGCATGGGTTATCTCTTCTCTCTCTATCTGGCCGAACCGATTTTGTTCAAGGAGAAGAAGAAGTTGGCTTCGGTTTTGGCTTCAATAAATGGAGGCTCCCCTCTTCTATAAAAAGAGAGAACAACGACGGTTTGAAGCAAGGAGAAAGTGTGAGAGTGCAAGGCACAGTGTTCTCAGAGCTACCTGAGCTAACAGATTTCTCTTCTCCTTCAATGTATTCTGTTTTGTATTTTTCTGTTTAATTTTGTCATGTCTTGAGTCTCATGGAAAAAGGCAAACAGTGAGGTTTGTAATGAAAAAGCCATAGAGCGGAAAAAGGCAGAGAGTGCAAAATTAAAAGAAAAAGCCATAGATGTCTTAGAGTTCCTTTGTTCATCTATGTTGTGTTTCATGATTCTGTGGGAATCCCCTTGTAAGTTGGGTTAGCACTTTACAAGTTGTAATCAGATTGATTATAGTGAAATTCCATCATGGTTGTGATGGAGACTGGATGTAGGCTGCACTGCACTTAGCAGCTGAACCAGGATATATCTGGGTGTAATATTTCTTCTCTCCTACTTCATTTCTGTTTTCTATTGCACAGGAGCAAAAACTAAAATGTCTCGTGCCAAGTGACGAGACAAAACAAAAAGTCTCGTGGTAAGTGACGAGCAAAAACAAAAAGTCTCGTGTCCAGAGACGAGCTAAAACAAAAAAGCCTCCTCTGAGTTCAGCAAGTGTTAGCAACAAAAAAAGGGGGCTAAGATTCAACCCCCCTTCTCTTAGCCACTGAAACCATCAGATATCCATCATTATTTGCAACAGTTTCTATCCTGGATTTCAAGTCTCTCAAAATGATTTCATATGCATGATCATCCAACTTTGGGCAGTTATGGAAACTAATGAATGTCTTGTATTTTCTGGGTGGTTTACTGGTTAAACTTGAGACTGTCTCTCAAAGATTTGCAGTTATTTACACAAAAGAACATGATAGCTGGGGGAAGTGGACGTATGTATTGAATCATTTTATAATTACTGATTAAAAAAGTTATGAGCTTCGGAAGATTCCTAATGCTTTTTGGCAAACTTGTAATGACATCACAATTCTGTATTGATAATATTTGTAATGACTATAAGACATGAATGTTGTCTGAAAGTTTAGACAACTTTACATTACAATAAAGTTAATACTTGGCAGACAAGAAGGCAGAGGTATACAATATTCTACTTAAGATGATGCAAATGTCGTGTTCATGTTTTATTGGCTCCATGAGTAGAATTGTGTTGGCAAAGTTTTGAGGAAGCTTCTCAAGAGAGTAACTGATGTTAAAACCCAACTATTCAAGACTTTTGAGATGCATAATGGTGATCACACCTACGTGGCAAACAAGCTTAGTATTGTATTGAAATAATGACATCCTGTATGATATAATATATATTTATATGGTCTCCCTTCATGACTCAATTACCATCAAACCCCGTCTTGTAGAATATAAAACAGAGCGTGAAAGTGGCAAAAACAATATGCAAATTAAACTGCACTGCCGAGTTGACAGGGAAATTGAACAACAATCAAATGAGGAAAAATAAGTAATGGTGTGTTCTCAAGGAGTGTGCTATAAAGTGAGCAAATAGATAACTATTACAACAATAATGAACTAAAAGAAGTTTAGGTGTTCCCCACAGAAGCTTTCCTCTTTGAGTTCTCATATGATATTCTTCTCTGTAGAAGGGAAAAGATGTTTAAAAAAAAGAAACACATATGAGTTGAGCCATGTGACCTTGCATCCACTGCTATACTTTTTTTAATAAAAAAAGGAAAACATATTGCATAAGTCTGCAAAAGAAACGAGAGTTATTGTACCTTAATTTAACAGAAAGATATTATTCTGTTTTTGGAGTGATATTTCTTTGTATCTCTTCTTCAGCATTTGCTCTACAGCACTGTTATAAAATTGATAACATAAAATCAATTGTGATGATTCCAGATATTGTAGCTTTTACAATAATATGCATTGTGATTTTTGTAGTATAATTTTCTTTTTCTTGTAATTTGAATTTGAATATATTTTGAGTTTCAACTTGTGTGTTATGATTCTGAATTTTTATTTCTATTTTGATGATTCTTGAAAGAGCCTAGCAGCGGAAACAACACAAATATCCAACACAAAAACAATATGGCAGCAACTATGAACAACCAAATATAGCAAGTAAGGCAATAACAATAACACACCGAGATTTTAACATAGAAAACTCCCTCAATGTAAGAGGTAAAAACCACGCGTTATCCAGACCAATAAAATAGCCCCACTATAATCAAATGAGGTCAAGAGAGTCTCAAACAAAGCACAAAAACGTGCATATAATCAGCCAAAATATCAAAGCACCAAAGCTTATAAATGAGAAGCAAGAAGATGAAATATACCTAAAAAATAGAGCTGTTGTTCGAAGCCTATTTCTCTCTCTGCAAACATTCAATTAAAATCTTCACCGTTCAGAATGAAGAACAAGAGAAAAATCTGCAGTCTAAATTTCACGTCGATCCAACGATGAACAAAATGAAAAACTGCTGTTCAAAGATTGCTGCTTTGTATAAAATCGAAAAACCTATTTTCTCTCTTGCGAAGTCAATTTCTCTTACTGCAAACTTTCAATCAACATCTCCACCGACCAGAATGAAGAACAAGATGAAAGAAAAATGCAGTTCAAATTTCAAGCAGATCCAATGGTGAACGAATTAGAAACTGTCATTTGAAATTTACTACTTTGGATAAAAACGAAAATTCTGTTTTTTCCTCTTCTTTCTCTCTTTGGTAGCTACACTCTCACTCTCAAATTCACCTAAAAAATCTGATTAGCGTTGAGACATTAGGGTGTAAGAATACACCCCCAAAAGTTAGGCTTGTGCCTTACAAAGAAGAGAAAAAACTCAACAATTCTGTCATTCAAATTTTGTGCTTAAGATTCTGATTTTTTTTTATCATGTTTTCAAAATCTGTTACAATTATGCAGTTATAGGACCTGATATTAAACCTATTTTATTGTTGATTTGTTGTTATTGACTATTATTCTCCCTATTGAGTATCTGTTTTTGATTTTTTGAAATTGTTATTGATTATTTATTTAACCTATTTTATTTTGTTGGGCTGCTGCTTCTATTAAACTTTTTATATGATTCTGTGTTTACAATTTTGATTTTTAATGCATATATACTCGAATTCCAGATCTATCTCTTGGTTAACTGCAGCTCTAACTCTCGTGGTATCTCAGATAATCATAAATGTTGCAACCGACTGTATTTGTTGCAAAAAATTCCCTCAAATTTTTAAATCGAATAAATTGAACCAAATCAAACCAAATTTAATTAATTTGGTTTGGTTTGTATCGTCCTAATAAAGAAACCGAATCAAATCAAATCCCACTATTAATGTAGAAATAGATTAAATTGTTTTTTTTTTTTTTAAATTGAACTAAACGGCACTACGAATACTCCAAACAGACCATATATCAAAACAAACTCAATTATAATATGAAAACTAAGCTGCTCAAGAAATAGTAATTTCATCAAATATAATCAAAAACTTAGCTAATATAATTGGACAACTTACCAGTATTCTTTGGAACCATGCCGTAAATCCACTCTTTTTCCATTTCTCTGTTCTCTCACTCTGTGACAAAAATATAATTCATCATGATCCCCCATATTCGATACGTTATTACTATGATAGGCTGATTAACCACACAAACAAGGACGATATCAAACAACATACTATAATATAAAATCAACAACACATCACGAACATAAACATTAATATGCGAAAATATTTTATTTCAAATTTTTGTCTAATAGTATAACTTTTGTAAAGTGATGTATTAGTTTGGTAACTTTGACGTTTTCGAGGTCTAAAATTTTTTTATATTATTAATAAATCATTATTATCATTTTTGTGATTTAAATTTATTGAGAAAGTGAAACACTTGTGATGCAACAACAAATGTTAACACGTCCATTTATAATTAATAAAGAGCATAGTAAAACTTTATATGATTAAAGATCAAAATCAAATCCTTTACCTTACTTCGATATTAAAAAGGATCGGATGTATATTAAAAAGTGGTGCACTTTTGCAAGATATATCTATAAAATTGAAGGAAAGAAGCTTTGTTAACATTTACAGAGTCAGAGAAACAATAAAAAATTATAGCTAAGTTGTGCAGAAGAAATAAAAAGAAAATTCAAGCACGTTGATAATTCATTAACTGTGTATTTTCGTTCACTACAATTATATATATTCCAAGATCAATTTAGAATGATTTAATTTTTGTTGTGGATCTCTACACTAAACAATTGAGAATACAACAATAATGCGTGAAAACTACTTCCATTAGTATTAGAAGCATTACCTCTAGGTCCTCCAAGCCCAAGTCATCAATGGCATCAGGACGAATCTGTCCTTCATGATTGACATGGACATGCATCCAACGGATCCCACACCCCTTTATCACTACTTCCTCATTATCCTTTGTATAGGCATAGAATTTAAATTTAAGGATTGGATTACAACTGGTGTCCTTTTTTCGCTCTTTGATTGCTTCCGTTATCTTGTTGGAACCCTCTCCATCATACCATACTACCTTATGATCTGATACCATTTCAATTGCAATCTCATAGGGAACATTGCCGGTCAAGAGTGCTGTATTGGCAGAAGTTGCTATCCATTCCCATTCATTGCAACCCTTTCCCAAGTAGCATTCCCATCCAAATATCACTTTTTTGTCACCAAGGTTGCAAGATTGGTATTGAGAAATCAAGATGCAGCCAACAAAACAAGAAGAAATCTTGTGTTCTGGAGCAACTTCAACAATGATTGAAGCTTCTGTAGAGTAGTAGTCAGGGAACCACTCATTAATTATGCTCTCTTTACTTGGTAAATAGTAGAAGAATCTATTATCATTCTTTGCTTCATTATGCGGATATCCATCATTATTTGCCACAAGTTCTATCCTGAATTTCAAGTCTTTCAAAACTGCTTCATATGCATCATCATCCAACTTTGTGCAATTATGGAATACAAACCACGCATTGTGTTTTCTGGGTGGTTCACTGGTTAAACTTGAGACTTCCTTCAAGGATTTGCAGTTTACTGCATCAAAGTATATAATAGATGGGGGAAGTGGAGGTACGTATTGAAGCATTTTACAATCAAAGATGAAAATTTCTATGAGCTGTTGAAGATTCTTAATGCTTTTTGGCAAACTTGTAATGACATGACAACTTTCCACGTGTAATAGTTGTAATGATTGTAAGACATGAATGTTGTCTGGGAGTTTAGACAACCTCTTACATCCGTAGAAAGCTAATTCCTTGAGAGACAAGAAGGCAGGGGTGGGAAATATTCTACTTAACATGATGCATGTGTCGTCTTCATGTTTTATTGGATCCATGAGTGCAATATTGGAGGCAAAGTTTTGAGGAAGTTTCTGAAGAGAGTAACTGATGTTAAAACCGAACCACTCAAGATTTTTGAGATGCATAATAGTGGATGGCACTTCACTCAAAGTCGTTGATGGTAAAAATAACCTGAATTTGGAATGATCACTCATAATGGGAATTGAGAACTCTTCCAAATTGCAGCAATGAGTGGCATACAAGTCACGGAGAGAGGGAGAACAATAGTCACTGCAAAGCCTTTTTAGCGATGTGCAATAGCTCACATATAGTTCTTCAATCTTGGGGAGAGAGAAAATTGATGGATGAACATCTTGTAACCTTTCACAGCCACTGAGAGTTATGGATTTGAGATTCATGGCACCTGCTAAATTTGGGCACTCCATCAAGCGTTTGCATCCCTCGAGGTCAATAAACTCCAAACTTGGTAGATTCTGTCAACCCCAACAAATTAAACATGTTAACATGATGGATATATATAAATAATTATTGGGTGTAGTCTAATATTTATTTTTTTTATATATATGTCATTTGAATTTAAGTCATGTATTTTATTATATTTTTTTTCATAAAATACTCTTTGTTTTCTCATCAAAACTTATTTAATTATTCTTTGATATTATAGTTACTTTTTTTAATAAAAGTTTATTCTCAATGTTCTAAAATATTTTAGTGTGATATTTTATTTTCACAAAAATTTATATATTAAATAATGAAAATATGGCTTTTCAAGAAATGATTAGCAATTTAGCACACGAGAATATTTCACAATATATAAAATTAAATTAATCTTACATAATAGAGTAAGTTTATAAATTGTAAATCTTGAAATAAACACCTCATTATTATTATTATTATTATTATTATTATTATTATTATTATTATTATTATTATTAGATCAAAACTACTCTATTTTTTATTCTTTCAAAATTTTGCCTATTATCTAACTATTGTTTATAATATCAATCTTTATTTTAGTATTCAACCAAAGTGAAAAAACATAAAGAGCAATGAAACATGATCCTACCTGAACTGTATCCCAAAGTTTTTGAACATTGCTATCTCGCATGGAAAGCTGAACAAGTTTTTGAGGCCAACAAATAGACGGCACAAACTTAAGTGGACATTTATTCCACTCAATATACCTTAAGTCATTAGGAAGTTGAAAATCTTCTAGAAGCACTCTGTGCCGTTCAAAATCTATGTTGATATTTCCTCTTAAAGCAAGTAACCTTAACTTTGGCATCTTCCTTAATGCAATGATGATTATACGTGGATCTATTGTAATTTCATTCATATCCACAATCATGCTTTCAACTCCATGAATATCCTGCAAAATTGATAAGCATTGCAATACAATGTTAGTGCTATGTTGCTGTAAGCAATATTTTTTTTATTTTCCACGACATTCCTCGTCTGGACAAGTCAAGAACTAAACCATTAAAGCATGATTTTCTTACTCTTTCATGTTGGAATATATTGCAGACCTCTTCGGCGTTCCACAGTCTAGTTTGTTGACCGCAACTTTTGCTAGATTCTTCATGAATAATTATCCAACACATTTTCTGTATCAAGCTATGCATTTTTATGTATTTTTTATTATTATACGAATAAATACTTATAAGAGACTTGTCCAATAAACTTTTTATCCCTATGTTTGCAAAAAAACCACAAGAATTTAATATTCTTGTTACCAACTCCATTTCATGCCCGTGCAAAAAGCATGCAACATCTAAAAGGATGTTTTTTTATCACCATCTAATACATTGTAACTCAACCTCAACACTTGCTGAATATCAGCATTAGGATACTTTCTTAGTTTACTCAATGCACTATCCCATTCACTTTCTTCTTTGGTTCGAAGAAATGATCTCAAAATTTTTAATGCTAATGGTATTCCTTTGGCATAATCTGCTACGACTCTTGTTGATAGCTCATAATAATCCTCTTTAGGATGAGAATCACGAAAGGCATTATGGCTAAAAAGTTTAAGAGAGTCCTCAAAATTCATTTCCTTCACTTCATGGATTTCTTCGACTCCTCCACTTGTAAGCACATTTCTATCCCTTGTTGTCAAAATAATTTTACTACCAGAACTCAGACAACTACGAAAGAATTGAATTAAATCAGCTGCAATTTGTGAATTAGTCACATCATCTAGCACAACAAAAACCTTCCTATGCTTGATTTTACGGATAATACTAGAGTGTATTACTCGAATATTATCGATACGAAGATCTTGATTTAACAATTGAGAAAGAAGTTTAGCACATATGTGATTAATACCTTTTTCTTCTAAATTTTTTGAAAAAGCTAAGAAGCAATGACCTTCGTATTCTGAGGAGCACTCGTGAAAAAGAGTAGTAGCAATTGTTGTCTTGCCAATTCCAGGCATACCCCAAATTCCAATCACAAAAACTTTCTCCGACTTGAATCTCAATAAGGATTTAACAGAAGTATAGTTTCTGTTACAAATAAAGGGACTTTTGAGTTCATCTCTATAGCAATTGTTATTCAAATTTGAAAAGATTGCTTCCACAATTTCATCGATCAACTCTGCTTCTTGCCTAGCAGCAAATAAATATTACATTAGAAATAAACAATAGATGCCTAACCAGATTATATATATGTTATTTATTATATGGATACATATAATTCCTAATTAGTATATGGACTTGAATGATAACTGATTTCAATGAAAATCCATTATATGTTATTTATTACAAGGCAGGATCAAGCCTTTATTTGTTGAGATTGTTATGGTTAAACCAAATTCTAGATAACCAAAGATCTTATTAGATTTTTCTTTTGATGGGGTATAATATAAGTGTATGACATTGAAACTATATATATATTCATGTGGTGACGAATGATATTTTTGTTTAAAAAATTAGAGTTTATTATCATTTAATTATTTTTTAAAAAAAGAAGTAAATAAGTAAATTACATATATTATATTACCCAAAGGACTTTGGTAACACAAAAAATTGTTTAAAAGGATACTAACTTTTTCAGTTTAAAAATAATATTTGTTATATATTTATATATTTAACCAATTTTTTTGGTGACATATATTTAACCAATTGAACCACCACCAAAATGTATCACGTAATATTCTGTGATTGCAATTAAAACTAAATTATTCCTGCTGATTTTGCCCCATTCCTCTCGTAAGTGCCACTGCCAATGTTAAGAACAAGAACAAGAATAGAGGAATAAAGAAGGTGCTAGGCAGAAAAGATATGAAACCTGTCACGGCCCAAAATGAGCCATGACTGGCGCTCAGGAAAAAGAGTTCCCTAGCAAGCCTAACAGATTCGAATATAAGATAAATAAAAATGTTACAAATAATTTTTGATAAATTTACACTTTCTAGAATGAATAATTACATAATTGAACAAAAATAAAATAAATAAATATAGATGGATCCTGCCTGTGACATATGGAGCAGATGACGTCTAAGAACTCAACAAGGAATAGAACCCATTGCAGATCATTACTCTTGAATAAGCTCACATAATCAAATACTTATTCCTGAAAAATATTTTTTAAAAAAAGGGTGAGTTTTGCAACTCAGTGACTAGACAGTACATCTATAATTCACATGAGATCATCTAAACATTATTATGAAAATAATTTTAGTTAGAAAACAATAATTTATATGAATAAGTGAATCAATAAGGGAGTTCTCATACAGAAATCAAATCAAATAGTCCACACTTGGGCGGCTCCACCTCTAAGGGTAGCCCTTTCCTCTAGTGTGTCCGTACGGAATAACAGATCCAACGTGTGGCCTACACGTTAGGCTAGCAACGCCCCTGCTAGCTGAGGTCTGAGCCAGATGCATCTAGGTTAACGTCATAACCGCCGTTAACTACGGTTTTCTAATACGAGCCTCCCAAACTAATTCAAAACATATAATTTCAAATACAACCAATCTTTGATCTTTCAAATATATACCGTATCAAATCAAAGCAAATAATACTTTCTCATCAAAATCCTTTTTAATCATATGAATTGTCCAATATACTTTACAAATTCAGAGTATATAAGTGCGTAAAAGAAATACTTCAATGTTCCAGAAACACATATTCAAATAAAATCGAATATTATAAAATAATACAAAACTTCATCAAACATGTATACAGTCTCATGTGCAGATTGAAAATCTGAATTTCACAAAAATAAATATTTAGTTCTAATAAATCCATTATCAAAATCAAATTCAAATCTTTGTTGGTAATTTGTAAGTATAGTCATAAATTCAAGCATCACATATCAAAATAATTATAGATGTAAAGCCAAATAATTATAAATGTAAAGCCTACTCACAACGTGGTCCTAAGGGACCGAAGAGACCAAAACCGAAGTGCAAAATTAACGGGTGAGGAGGATCGATGTAGAATGAAATGAGTAGTCACAGGATTTGGACCGGGCAGCGGAAAGTTGCGGCTGCAACAACAGCAGCATCCATTTCTTATTGCAACGTCAATGATCATAGCAACCAGAGAAACTATTGGATTCAAATTGAATGGAAGACAACAAGAAAGAGTGCTGGAAAATCCAAGGTAAAGCAGAGGTTCAATAAAATCATAATGGCAGGATACGAAAGTGAAACAGATTCAAGGGAAAATAGCGAACCAGAACGGCAACAATGGTAGCGGACAGTTCGACAACAGCAAGGAGGTACGGCGGCAAGGTGGCAGCGCTGCTTCTTCTCCCTCACGAACTCGCCTCCTTCTCCCTCCTCTGTTCGCGGCTCACGGCGGCGGCAACAGCTTTATCAACGGCGACGCAGCAGTGGTGAGGGAACGGCGGTCTCCGACGGCATGCTAGGCAGCAACCAGGCGTGACAGAGCTGGTGGCGTCCTCTCCTCCATCGCGTTTCCCGCGGCGGCAGCTCTCTGCCTCAACATCTCACTCTCTCCCCTCTTCGTCAGCGCCGGCGGCGACACGTGGGACGGCGGTGAGGCGCGACGCCGGCATGCTCCAAGGCGACGGCAGTGACGGTGGACAGCCTCCCTCTCTTCTCTTCTCCGTTCCCTCACTCTCCCCTTTCTCTTTTCATTGCTTCCGTTACTTCTCCCTCTTTCTCTGAATTGTGTGTGTGTATGTATGTAAGAGGGAGGGTGTGAGATTTATTTTGAGATTAGGGTTAGGGTTTGGTTTGGGAAAAAGAGAGTAAGGGTATTGTAGGGATTTTACATTCTACCCTCCTTACAAAAATTTTCGCCCTCGAAAATTCAAAAATTGGTATAATCTGCAAAACTTTACATGGTTTTAGCACTTTGCCAAACATGAGAAAGAAGTATAACGAGGTGCAGAAGTTACAAGATAGGTTTTTGTTAAAACGATGTGATTAGCATTCACCTACTCTTGTTCCCTTGACAACTTAGATATACATAATACTTTTCACTTAGTTTGTCAATCTCCTCAAAATACACTTTTACTTTATAATCTCTTGGTTCTGGTGTACATCTGCTTGGTAGTAGCCGGTCTTACGTCAAGCCTTAGAATTACGACTTTCTGAACTTCAACATCGATAAGTTATGTCCTAACAAACTAACGTATCGCTTACTATATCTAGGAATCACACGAGACCGAAACAAGCTCAGGTTTACTCAAAAGGACACAAAACCTGGGAAGAGAAGAGCAAACATCACATATGGTGTTTGCACGAATGTAAAAAGATGCTTAAGATTGTAATTAAGCAATGCTGTATAGAAATAATTAAGTGTGCCAGAAAGAGTCAATCGCATCTTAACAAGGAAATCTGAATCAAAAAACTTTAATAGTAACAATTAAAGAAAATAGGGTATATTAGGTCAAAACAAGTTCAGGTTGAATCAAAGAAGTACAAAGTTCACAAAAAGAGGTTAACCAAAATCAATGGCTATTTTTACAAAGATTTAAATGGATGATTAAGGATACAATCAGGCAAGACAAGAATCAAATCAAAAAAAAGTTTTTCCAAAGAAGATCTGGAACAAGAATTCTAAGAGAATATTAGAAGATATGATGTAACATAGTAAAGCAATTTCAAATTACATCAAGGAGTTATATAGTTCACGTAAAGGAATGCAATGTCAGCACCTGTGTTGTCGAGAATATATGGTATAGCCAAAAGCACGATCAGATTGAGATATGCATAAGATGTAGGACATGAAATAAAATAATCAAATTTCATTTCAACAAGAATTGAAACAAGGAACTCCCGATACGAAATATAGGAGAAGGAACGATACGTCAAATCACGTGGCACGATTATAGCGCATACTTCAACACAAACTATCCCAAGAAGAACACCTAATGTTCCCAAACATAACAATTACCATTACTTGGATAAAGAAATGAAGGAGTTTAGAAGAACTATTCCTTGCAGGTTATAAATTCTACCCATTTGTATGCACCATACCAATAATCAGACCACAATATGTGACAACGCTAAATAGAATATAGATTTTTTTTCCCAACAAAACTAGAAAACAAACAAAACAAAATAAAGTCCAGCACAATAATATCATCATAGCATAAAAAGTTTTAGGGCATAAGTAAATGTTGAAATCATCGAAAAAGCTTCATAATATTCTTCATTAACATCATCAAGACTCTAAAAATGCCAAAATGATGAGTATTGCAAATAATTGAAAGAGCAGATTAGAAAAAAGGACATATATGTTACACCAAAAATTAGAAACTAGTATATAAAAAATGGTATCACCTAAAAATTTCTACTTTTAAACATCAACAACAATGACTAAACAAAATATTCAAACACAATCAATCAAAATATAGTAATAAAGAAAATATTTAGAACGAGCAAAGGTAACATAAAAAAAATCTAAAATAAATGAACCAACTAAAAATAGAAAACACATGAAAAGAAAAGAAAATATTGACAATTTTATGCCTCCACACTCAAGTTATGATCAATCCATACTCATAAATTTTCAGGTCAACAAGTTATAATGAAATAACTCAAGATTAAACCCATTGACTCAAAATGAACCCATCGGTTTCTTTAGAGCTTAGACATCCACAATCTTCATACATTGCAAATAAGCACCAAAGTTGTCCTAAAATTAAAAAATCAATTTTTTTTTACAATGCCTACTTTATAATACTCCATGAATATAATAAGGAGAAAAACTCAGAAAGAATTTGTTCAACTTTAAGGAATTAGATATCCAATCTTTTCCATCCGAAATCGCCAGAAATTCTTTCCAATATCTATAAGACCTACAATCTCAATCTCACAAAACCCAGAAAACCAATCTCTCCAAATCTCTGAGAATAATGACAATAGTTGAGAACAGAGGAATTTTCAAAAAAAAAAAAGCAAGGGTTAAGAAAATTTTCGAGTTTCAAATCTTAGCCAAAAAACAAAGTTCATCACCAAAAGAATAAAAGACAAATATCACCAAAACAAATAAAATTAGAAGAGCTGATTCTAACACACCCTTATCCATACATAAACAAATTTTTTTGTCATGATAATACGCATAAAATATGTTGTTTGAGCTACCCTTTAGTAAGGCATTCACGTCTAAATGTAATCCACTGTTGCAACCATGAAATCAAAACATAGCACATAATTATTAAAAGACACAGACACAAACACATCAGATATGGTGTGCACTTCTAAAATCAGACCAATAAAATTATTTCGACTTTCAATTTCAAAATCATGAACATGATCATAAAAATTCACTTGAAAGTACGAAGTTATTTTGACATGATCACGAAAAAATATTTCTTAATCTAACTAATGATAAACTTGAAAAGTATAAAGGTAGTATAATAGAAAGCCTTTTGATATTTACTTCCATCTAAATAATATGGAAAGGATCCCATTAAATAGATGGAAAATTGTGTGAACCAATAAAACAATATATATAAGCATAAGCCTAACAGATTCGAATATAAGATAAATAAAAATGTTACAAATAATTTTTGATAAATTTACACTTTCTAGAATGAATAATTACATAATTGAACAAAAATAAAATAAATAAATATAGATGGATCCTGCCTGTGACATATGGAGCAGATGACGTCTAAGAACTCAACAAGGAATAGAACCCATTGCAGATCATTACTCTTGAATAAGCTCACATAATCAAATACTTATTCCTGAAAAATATTTTTTAAAAAAAGGGTGAGTTTTGCAACTCAGTGACTAGACAGTACATCTATAATTCACATGAGATCATCTAAACATTATTATGAAAATAATTTTAGTTAGAAAACAATAATTTATATGAATAAGTGAATCAATAAGGGAGTTCTCATACAGAAATCAAATCAAATAGTCCACACTTGGGCGGCTCCACCTCTAAGGGTAGCCCTTTCCTCTAGTGTGTCCGTACGGAATAACAGATCCAACGTGTGGCCTACACGTTAGGCTAGCAACGCCCCTGCTAGCTGAGGTCTGAGCCAGATGCATCTAGGTTAACGTCATAACCGCCGTTAACTACGGTTTTCTAATACGAGCCTCCCAAACTAATTCAAAACATATAATTTCAAATACAACCAATCTTTGATCTTTCAAATATATACCGTATCAAATCAAAGCAAATAATACTTTCTCATCAAAATCCTTTTTAATCATATGAATTGTCCAATATACTTTACAAATTCAGAGTATATAAGTGCGTAAAAGAAATACTTCAATGTTCCAGAAACACATATTCAAATAAAATCGAATATTCTAAAATAATACAAAACTTCATCAAACATGTATACAGTCTCATGTGCAGATTGAAAATCTGAATTTCACAAAAATAAATATTTAGTTCTAATAAATCCATTATCAAAATCAAATTCAAATCTTTGTTGGTAATTTGTAAGTATAGTCATAAATTCAAGCATCACATATCAAAATAATTATAGATGTAAAGCCAAATAATTATAAATGTAAAGCCTACTCACAACGTGGTCCTAAGGGACCGAAGAGACCAAAACCGAAGTGCAAAATTAACGGGTGAGGAGGATCGATGTAGAATGAAATGAGTAGTCACAGGATTTGGACCGGGCAGCGGAAAGTTGCGGCTGCAACAACAGCAGCATCCATTTCTTATTGCAACGTCAATGATCATAGCAACCAGAGAAACTATTGGATTCAAATTGAATGGAAGACAACAAGAAAGAGTGCTGGAAAATCCAAGGTAAAGCAGAGGTTCAATAAAATCATAATGGCAGGATACGAAAGTGAAACAGATTCAAGGGAAAATAGCGAACCAGAACGGCAACAATGGTAGCGGACAGTTCGACAACAGCAAGGAGGTACGGCGGCAAGGTGGCAGCGCTGCTTCTTCTCCCTCACGAACTCGCCTCCTTCTCCCTCCTCTGTTCGCGGCTCACGGCGGCGGCAACAGCTTTATCAACGGCGACGCAGCAGTGGTGAGGGAACGGCGGTCTCCGACGGCATGCTAGGCAGCAACCAGGCGTGACAGAGCTGGTGGCGTCCTCTCCTCCATCGCGTTTCCCGCGGCGGCAGCTCTCTGCCTCAACATCTCACTCTCTCCCCTCTTCGTCAGCGCCGGCGGCGACACGTGGGACGGCGGTGAGGCGCGACGCCGGCATGCTCCAAGGCGACGGCAGTGACGGTGGACAGCCTCCCTCTCTTCTCTTCTCCGTTCCCTCACTCTCCCCTTTCTCTTTTCATTGCTTCCGTTACTTCTCCCTCTTTCTCTGAATTGTGTGTGTGTATGTATGTAAGAGGGAGGGTGTGAGATTTATTTTGAGATTAGGGTTAGGGTTTGGTTTGGGAAAAAGAGAGTAAGGGTATTGTAGGGATTTTACATAACCAAGAAATTAAATGTTAGGAAGTTGAAAGTGAATGACTGATGAATGGAGCACCTTTGTCACAAGTATGGTGTCTTTTTTCATAATTTAATTTCTTAGCACAAGTAAATTAAGAGTGTTATTGATCAAATTAAGTGTTCATTTAGGTTGATTTTTAAGTAAAAAAAGGTATTGTTTTAAAATAAAATTTTTTTATTTAATTTTAAAATTATTTAGATACTACATATTTTAAGAAAAGTACCATTGTTAAAAAAATAAACAAAGATACTTTTTTAAAAATAAATTATTTGCTTGTTCTAAAAGTTAAGTACGATTTTGGTCTCTAAGGTAGGGGCTGAAAATAAAAGAGTTTTGAGAAACATTTTTAAATTTTAATATCTAAAAAATCTTTTTAAACAAGGGTTAAGTACGATTTTGGTCTCTAAGGTAGGGACTGAAAATTTATTTCGTCTCTAGTATTTTTTCTGCTACAAAATAGTCCCAAAAGTATAAATTAATTTTCAAATCGTCCTTTTTACCAAATTTTTAATTTTTATTTCGAAAATACCCTTAACAAAAAAATTAAAAAAAAAAAAGAAAAAAACACGGGTTAAGGGAAATGGGGGAGGGTATCAGCTGGAGGGGGGTTGGGTCTTGGTTTAAGGAGAAGAGGTGGAAGGGAAGGAGAAGGGCCACCGCCGCTGCTCTTTGCCACTGCCGTTTCTGCTCTTCGTCGTTCATTCCTTACCGCTGGATCTCACCGTGAGGGTGGACGTCTGCTCCTCCTCATCGCCCTCGCCGACGTCATCGCCGTCGCCCTTGTCTTGCCGCACCTTCTCCTCGCCGTCGCACCTCGTCTCGCCGCACCTCTTCCTCGTCGTTGCACCTCATCTCATCGTTTGTTTTGGTAATTATATTTATGGATTTTTTGTTCTTGTAATTGAAGATGAATTTGGGAATTTTTTATTATTGTAATTGCATCTGAGTTTTGTTAATAAAAGAGGAAGAATTTTAGTTTTGAGTTTTGATTGTTCTAATTTTCTGAGTTCTGGGTGGGGGTGGTGGTAGTGGGTTCTGAATTTTGTTGTTCTTCTGATGATGATGATGATGACCATGATGATAATGGTGGTGGTGGTGGGTTCTGGTTCAGCTTGGGCTTCTGTTCTGCTTTTGGTTGATTTTGGTTAATTTTGGGGAAGTTCTGATGATGATGACCATGATGATAATGGTGGTGGTAGTGGTGGTGGGTTCTGGTTCAGCTTGGACTTCTATTTTGGTTGATTTTGGAAAAATTTTGATGATGATGATGATGACCGTAATGATAATGGTGGTGGTGGTGGTGGGTTCTGGTTCAGTTTGGGCTTCTATTCTGCTTCAGTTCATTTTGGGGAAGAAGGGAGAAGGGTATTTTCGTTCGAATAATGATTTTAAAACTTAGTTAAACCTTCGGGACTATTTTATAGCGAAAAAAAGGCAAGGGATGGAATAAATTTTTTATCCCTACGTTAGGGACCAAAATCGTACTTAACCCTTTAAACAATCTATCTAATAAACATGAAATAACTTTATTCTATTAAAAAATCGTTTAAGATAGATGAAAAAATATCTTTTTTCTAAAAGTCAATCCAATTATTTTGAAATATCAATATTTTTTTACAAATATTTTACGAAGTATATATATATATATAAACTTACATTCATACATGTAAAATTCTTACTTTTAAAATATATCTAAAGAGTCAAATATATAAATTTAAATAATACGATGTATCAATTTTAAGATTCAAATTATATATTAGTTCAAATATATAAATTTGCCAATGATCCCACTATAAGAAAAAAGGTTTATGGCCACACTTTTTTCTTGTCACGCTTTAAAAGCGAGGTCAAAAGTGATCTATGGTCACGCTTTTTTGAGGGTGGCAATTGATTAGAGATTTGGCTACATTTTTTCTTGCTACACTTAAAAAGCGTGCAAAAGAGGCCTATGACCAGGCTTTTATGAGGGTGGCAATTGATTAGAGATTTAGGTACGCTTTTTTTGCCACACTTAAAACACGTAGCCATAGAGAATAACAGGCACGCTTTTAAAGCGTGCTAAGAAAATTACGTTACCGTGACATTTTTAAAGTGTGCCAAAAAGGTATGTAAAACTATTGAAAGCAAAAACACTTCACTTGTAAAACTAAACACGGACACTTAACGTTTTTCGTCACTCTAACACATACACTACTTCAGCCAAAGCATCTTCATTGCATACGTCCAACCCTAATCCCATGGCGCCTCCAAGTCTCCAACGGTAACCCCATCGCGCCTCCAACCCTAACCCCAGAGATTCATTGTGCTTCCGTTGAGCATGGCTACCGTCGTCTTCGTTTTCCTCATCTCCTGCTGGTGACCCAAACCCAAAAATCCCTAAGTTTCCATCTCTTCTCTCTTCTTCAAGCTGTGTCACCGCCACCGTCCTAGTGCTGCCGTTTCATTGCCGCTTCGAACCCTAAGCACCAGCTCGGGTTCCCTCCTCTACTGTCTTGCTCTTCCTCCGGTTACACAACACACCAACCTAGATCTATTCTTATCTTCTCGAATATCATATCCAAGGTTTGCATCTAATGCTTTTCATTTTTAATTTTTTCTAGCTTTGCTTGCTACGTTATTTGCTGTTGATTATTCAGTGGATTCAATTTGTTGATGCTATTTGCAGAAATCAGTTAAAGTAGTAATATTGCACTCATGGATCCAATAAAACATGAAGACGACACATGCATCATGTTAAGTAGAATATTTCCCACCCCTGCCTTCTTGTCTCTCAAGGAATTAGCTTTCTACGGATGTAAGAGGTTGTCTAAACTCCCAGACAACATTCATGTCTTACAATCATTACAAGTATTACAGCTGCAAAGTTGTCATGTCATTACAAGTTTACCAAAAAACATTAAGAATCTTCAACAGCTCATGGAACTTGTGATTATTGATTGTGAACTACTTCAATACGTACCTCCACTTCCCCCATCTATTATATACTTTAAAGTAGTAAACTGCAAATCTTTGGAGGCAATCTCAAGTTTAACCAGTGAACCACCCAGAGAACACCATGCATGGTTTGGATTCTATAACTGCACAAAGTTGGATGATGATGCATATCAAGTAGTTTTCAAAGACTTGAAATTCAGGATAGAACTGGTGGCAAATAATGATGGATATCCGCATAATGAAGCAAACAATAGATTCTTCTACTATTTACCAAGTAAAGAGAGCATAATTAATGACTGGTTCCCTGACTACTACTCTAGAAAAGCTTCCATCATTGTTGAAGTTGCTCCAGAACACAAGATTTCTTCTTATCTTGTTGGCTGCATCTTGATTTCTCAATACCAATCTTGCAACCTTGGTGACAAAAAAGTGATATTTGGATGGGAATGCTACTTGGGAAAGGGTTGCAATGAGTGGGAATGGATCGCAACTTCTGCCAATACAGCACTCTTGACCGGCTTTGTTCCCGAGACTGAGATTCCATTTGAAATGGTATCAGATCATAAGGTAGTATGGTATGATGGAGAGGGTTCCAACAAGATAACGGAAGCAATCAAAGAGCGAAAAAAGGACACCAGTTGTAATCCAATCCTTAAATTTAAATTCTATGCCTATACAAAGGATAATGAGGAAGTAGTGATAAAGGGGTGTGGGATCCGTTGGATGCATGTCCATGTCAATCATGAAGGACAGATTCGTCCTGATGCCATTGATGACTTGGGCTTGGAGGACCTAGAGGTAATGCTTCTAATACTAATGGAAGTAGTTTTCACGCATTATTGTTGTATTCTCAATTGTTTAGTGTAGAGATCCACAACAAAAATTAAATCATTCTAAATTGATCTTGGAATATATATAATTGTAGTGAACGAAAATACACAGTTAATGAATTATCAACGTGCTTGAATTTTCTTTTTATTTCTTCTGCACAACTTAGCTATAATTTTTTATTGTTTCTCTGACTCTGTAAATGTTAACAAAGCTTCTTTGCTTCAATTTTATAGATATATCTTGCAAAAGTGCACCACTTTTTAATATGCATCCGATCCTTTTTAATATCGACAAATTGAATCCACTGATTTTTGCAAATAGCATCAACAAATCGAATCTACTAAATAATCAACAGTAAATAACGCAGCAAGCAAAGGTAGAAAAATGAAAAAATGAAAAACATTATATGCAAACCTTGGATCTGAGATTCGAGAAGATAAGAATAGATCTAGGTTGGTGTGTTGTGTAATCGAAGGAAGAGTGAGATAGTAAAAGAGGGAACCTGAGCTGGTGCTTAGGGTTCGAAGCGGCAATGGAATGGCAACACTAGAACGGCAGCGGCGACACAGCTTGAAGAATAGAGAAGAGATGGAGACTTAGGGCTTTCTGGGTTTGGGTCACGAGGAGGAGATGAGGAAGATGAAGACGACGGTAGCCAAGCTCGACGGAAGCGCAATGAATCTCTGGGGCCCCCCCACCTCTTCACGAGGAACTCGGACGGTGGCACCTCGATACCAGAAGAAGTCGGACGCTGCCTCGAAAAGAGTCTAAACATCACGTTCAGATTCAAAAGCAACCCAATTTCAAGTAACCCTCAGAACAATTATATTTTATGTTAATAGTCCAAATCTAAAATTTAATATTTATTATTAAATTTAAAATTTTAGGATTTAGAATTCAAAATTTAAATTTTAAAATTTAAAATTCAAAATTTTAAGATTTAACATTAAGTTATATAGTTTATTTAAAATTTAAAATTAATATCTCAATTTATTATATTTAAGATTTAGTATTTATCTTTTAATTTTAATCTCTCAATCTAAATCTTCTTTTCAAATGCAGTCTAATACTTATTAAACTCTAAAAAGAAAAAAAGGTATCATTTGAAATTTCAGCCAAAATACACTTAACATAAACAAAAATTGTAATAGCAATATAAAGAAGTTTTTAATTCTTCAACTAAATTTTGGTAAAATCTGATCAAGGATAGTATCCATTTATCACAATCTGATTCAAGCATTTATCTCTAATATATTGTTTTTGAAATTTAAGAATGTTGGAGTGGTTTACCTGTGGTGATCGCATTGGAAGCCAGAAAGATTGGCAGCTTCAGTGAGTGCAGTCCTCCATTGCTCCACTTCTTTACGGTCCGTGGATCTCTCATGCTCAGCGAATGCTGTGTGGTAAGTTCCGGTCTGCTTGCGAACATTTGTGGGTTCTATTCTGTAGAACACTGGAATCACAACAATCACATTTTCATTCTTCTTCTTGCATTCCATGATCTCCACCAGCTCTCTCAAGCACCACTTTGAGGAAGCATAATTCTCAGAGAAGATAACAAGAAACAAGTTTGAGTCTCTGATGGCCTCAACAAGTTCGCTCCAGATGCCTCCTCCTTTCTGGATTCTGTAATCTATGAACGTCTCAATCTGATTTCTGCGGAGAGCAGAATGAAGATGGCTGGTGAAGCCGTTACGCGTGTCCTCACCTCTGAAGCTGATAAAGACATCGTATTGATGAGTGAGAGATGCTTGAGAATAAGAAGAAGAAGCAGCAGCAGCAACTGAGAGTGCCATGCCTCTATGTTGGGGGGAATGAATCAGCAGTTAATTATATAAGAAAGAAAATACTTTGTTCTCATCTCACATATGCTGTATTGTGTACAAATAAAATTAAAAGCTACACATTTTCACGAAACGCAAACAATAATAATAATATCTTGTATTAATCTGTGGACTATATGCGATGTAGACTAGGTCTACGTCAACTAAGAAATTACCATCTGATGAGTGGAAGTGTCATCTGTTCAGCAGACTTAATTGGAGTTGTATACATGTAATTATATTAAAACACTCATCACGAAGTTAATTACCGAGTGGTTTCCCTTGGTCTTTCTTAGCTTTGATTAGAAATTTTAATTTGTTCCGATCCACAAGCATCAAGGTAATATACTAATATTGATAGTGTTGATCTTAATCATGTGACGCATGTTTTTGTCCCTTTATCAGTATTAACTTTGAACAACTCAACAACTTGTATTGCATGAATAATAGTTAGCAAATTAAAATATTTAGTTGTTTACATCATCGAACTAATACGCGTTTTCTAATTCCGTTATTTAGTCTGACTTTCTCCCAAGTCCCAACTACCTTCTTCCTTAACAACTTCAAAATGGATGCTAGATAATCTTTGTTCTGTTTATTAGCTGTTCCAGAAGCACTTCTTATAAATCTCATAAATAAAATCTTTTAAGTTTTAATAAACAAAATAAATTTATTTTAATTGTTAATGCATTAAATATGTTAAGAGGATGATGAGTACTTTCGTTTTTCATATTTTTAGTATAGGGTTAACAATTTTTTAATTTTTGGGTCAGCAAATAACCAATATTAATATTTTTCTACAGCAAACAAAAAAAATCCAAATATATATAAAGAGCATGAGTACATGCTGGCTGCTGAATGATGGTTATGATTTGTTATATTTGTTTGTCCGTGAGACTTTCCGTTTTAGTATTACTTTAAAGACATTTGTTAATTAAGTCATAATCATGATTGTTCTTGCATAGGTTAGCCATTGTATAGTGCGTTCGTCAATGAATGACTGCAGACCTTCTGTTAGAATGAGTTATACTTAGGCAATAGAAGAACAAAGAGGTGTAGAAGAACAAAGAGGTGAGTACCTGTAAATAAAAGATACTTCGATGCTCAAATTAGTAAGTGAATTATAAGCTTTACAAGTTGCAATATGTCCAAATATTTTTTTTACCTTCCTTTTATATTTGGAATGAGATGTATTCTGTTACATTTCCAAAAAATCTCACTTAAATGAGAAATAATAACGTTTTAGAATATTATTATACGTTTTGGTATTTTCATAACCAAACTATAGTGTTTATAGCCAAGTTATAACGTTTTAACCGAGTTATAACGATCAAATCATAGCCCCATGTTTAGCCTGGTGATATTTTGATAAAGCAAATTGAACTTTTTGAATTATAACTTGGCGATATGAGTTATAAGTATAGAGCCCCAAATCAACTTACTTTATTAAAATAAAATAATTTAAAAATGGGAGATGATTGAAGTTAAGGTGTATGGAAAAGTGTAGTAATCTTTTTATTGATTGCACCGTTTGCATTTTTCAAGGCGATCTGGTCTATTGATATGAAAAGGAAGTAACCATCAAGAGTTTTTTATAGAACCGAATGGTTTCATTAAATATGGTATTTTGAGTTCGTTGTTATTGAAATCCTGAGAGGATTCATAAAAGCAACTTTACTTTCTTTGAAGCGTTTTGTGAAGCCATACAACCATGAGTAAAAGAAGTTAGTTTGCTTTATTTGTTTTTCTGTTCTATCATTTCTTTTTCTTCATTTTTTTTTTTGGAAAAAATTATGGGTGAGAAAAAAGCAATTTTTACCATTGATCTTAGTTTTGGTTCCAAGATTTGTTGTCAGCCCTTGATTTGAAACAAAAAGAAAGAGCTCCTTTCTCTTTTTTTTTTTTCTTGAATTGAGCAACATTGAAAAAAGTAGTTTCAACAAGCTAAAATAATTACATATAAATGAAACTAAAAAATTATAATTTACTTCTGAATAAACATTTGATTTGATCTTTCCTTACAACTTCAATATTTGACTTTTTCTCTTTTTTTTTCTTTGATGTTTGATGTTAAAGATTACCTTTTTTCAGTTGAACCTAATTTGAGATATCTTCATTTATTTACAATGTTGTTTTTTTTTCTTTGGTTTTTGATTAGCACCTTCGACGCAATGGTTGGTGCAAAGGAGAATGCTTCTATTTAGCTTGGATCCTTTCTTGACTGCAAATTACTTGGGGCTACAAACCATTTTCAACCTAAATACTAAATATTTGTTATTATCAAAATATTATTAATTTTTTAAACTCAACAAATTTGATTTTATCTCTTAGCTCCAACTTTTGACTTTTCTCTTTCTTTCTTTTTCAATACTTGTGTTAAGTCTAAGTTGATTTTGGGTTTTACAAATGATGACAAACATTCTTTGGATTGAAAGCCCAATGCTATTTAATGGGTGTTTTAATTGTTGCGGGCCCAATTGTCCAAGTTCATGCTGCATCAGCCCAAACCAACATAAGTTTCAGCAAATCAACATGCTAAAGCTCCCAACACTTAGTGTTCATTTGCTCCTTAGTGCTCCAAGAGTAATAATCAAGCCCAATGCTTCTCAGAGCACCGCTCAGCATATTAAATGGTCATATATTTGCTAAATTCAATAAGAGGACAGTTGGATCATGCAAGGACAGGTGTGGCTCAAATAAAGCAAGAAGGACAGAAGGACACTCCACTAACCCAAGGACATCATCAGAGCAATACTTGGATCGTGGTTGAGCAAAAACACAAACTTGCATAGAGCAGTAGCAGCAGGAAAATGGAGCAAAATGAAAAAGGAGTGCATGCCTTGGAAGAAAGCCAAGCAAAGGACAACAGCGGTGGTGGACGGGCTCCTCAACTAGCAGAGTTAGTGGAGCATGATGAAGAAAGGACTGCATGCTAGCAGTGATAGTTTCAACGAGCAGCTGGTACAAGAAAATGGAAGAGGCAGAAATGAAGGCAAGTAGAAGACATATAAGAAGCCTCATTCCATCATTTCAAAGCAAGAAAAAGAGAGCACACATTCATATCACCATCTCAAACATTGAGCTGGAATCTTTTTCTTCTACTCAAGCTTAATTTTATTCTGATCTTTGTATTATGGCTATCTTGTGTCATTTTTTGTTTTTGAGAAAAGGCTGATCTTGAGAGGTTGAAAATGCAAGAGAGAAAAGGCATGAGTGATGCATAATAGCCACTAATTTCTGATGTATTGATTTGTTGAACTAGGATTAGTTTCCCTTTCTAGTTGGGTTAGCACTTGGTGAATTTGAATCTGTTTAGATTCTCCTTCCTAGTTGGGACAGCACTATGGGAAACTAAGCTTTGGTGAAGAAAGCTTAGGGGCAAATACTAGTTGAATTAGGGAGTAATTCAATAATATTGATGTATGTAATATGTGAATTTTAGTGAAAATTTTACCATGGTTTGTGGTGGAGACTGGATGTAGGATTTATTGCATAAAAAATCCAAACCAAGATACATGCTGGCCTTTATCTTTTCTTCCATATTCTTTACTTGTACTGCGCATGAGACAAAATGAAATAATCTCCTGCAACTTTAGCTTTCGCTAAAACAGAATTTAAACTCTAAGTTTTAAGTTAACTTGATTCAACTCCCTTCTCAAGTTCAAGTAGAACCATCAGCTTGAACTTGGTTATTCACTTTTTTATTTAGCTTAAACCCACTTATGAACATGCCTTTTTATTTCTTCTTTTTGAAACATCTAACTGATCTAATCAAACTTGGATTGTGAGTGTAACATGCTAGTCATGAACCAGACGAAAAAAGAGGATATTGCCAAAGGACTTTGGCACTTTTGTTATGGGCCAGATAATAGAATAATTACTGGCTCTTGCAATTGGACCTGTTTTAAAGACATTTTATTTTATATACAATAAATAGACTTTTGAATCCAATATTATAATATTAATTATCATTAAATTATTATTGTTATTTTTCTCAAAAACAATCAAATGAGCGAAAATAAGTAATGGTGTGTTCTCAAGAAGAGTGCTATAAAGTGAGCAAATAGACAACTATTACAACAATAATGAACTAAAGCAAGTATAGGTAATTAGGTATTCCCCACAGAAGCTTTCCTCTTGGAGATCTCATATGATATGTTGTTCTCTGTAGAAGCAAGGGAGAAAAAATAAGTTAAAAGAAAGAAACACATAGATATGAGTGGAGACACGTGAAATTACATTTTGCATCCCACTTCTATACTTTCTTTCTCATTTCCTCTCTTTAATTTTTTGTTTTTTTAGAAGTTACAAAACGATATCAACTCAGTTAAAAAGAAACAAGGAAGAAAATACAGACTAATAAAAATAATATTCCACAACACATCATCTCCAAAAGAACGAGTCACTGTACCTCAATTTAATAGGAAAATATTACACTATTTTTGGAGACTTGGAGTAATCTTCTTTATATCTCTTCTTCGGTCTCTGTTCTCCACCACTGTTATTAAAATTGACAACATAAAATAAATTGTGATGATTTCTATTGTTGTAGCTTTTATAATAAGCATTGTGGTTCTTAGTATAATTTTCTTTTTTTTTGGAATTTTAATTTTAATATATTATATGATTATTTATGTATCTTGTTTTGTGAATTTAAATTTTTAGAAAGAATGATTTCATCTCAAAATATATCAGATTTTAGCCCATTGCAACTCTATTTATTATATCATATTTGAAGCATGTTACAATTACATTGAAGTCAAATTATGTAAACTGGTGGTATATACCGGAGTTTCCATCTAATACAACTTTATCAACAATTGGTTTTATTAGGGAACTAATCTTTTTCTAATCAATAATCTGCCAATGGAATAAAAATGAGTATAGAAAAGAGACGGAAAATAAAATTTAAAAATAAAAAAGAAAAATATTAACTTATTGTTGATAAAACAAATTAATTTACAATTCTTTTAATTTCCAACAAAAATATTACGATGACTACAAGTACAATTATAATCACAGGCCATATATTAAAACAAATAAACTCAATTATACTATGAAAATCAAGCTGCTCAAGAAATAATAATTTCATCAAATACAAACAAAAGCTTAACTAATATAATTGGGCAATGTAACTTACCAACAATCTTTTGAACCAATTGACAATATCCAATGCACAACAATGTACATCCACTCTTTCTCCAGTTATCTGCAACAACAATATATACATACCAAAATCAATTTTAAATGATTTAATTTTTATTCTGAATCTTAGCCTAAACAATTCAGAATGCAACAAAATCGAATATGTGAAGATAGACTACAGAGATTAGCATTAGAAGCATTACCTGAAGGTCCTCCAACTCCAAGTCATCATATTCATGGCCCTCATCAATAATGACATCAGGAATAATCTCTCCTTCATCAATGACATCTGGACTAATCTCTTCTTCATCATTGATGACATGCATCCAACGGATCCTACACCCCTTTATCACTACATCTTCATTATCCTCTGTTTGATGAGCATAGAACTCAAATTTAAAGATAGGATTGCAAGTGGTGCCCCTCTTTCTCTCTTTGATTGCTTCCATTATCTTGTTCGAATACTCTCCATCATACCATAATATCATATGATCTGACACCATTTCAAATTGATTCACAGTGGTCTTATGATCGGTCAAGTGTACTGTTTTGCCAGAAGTTGCTATCCATTCCCATTCGTTGCAACCCTTTTCTAAGTAGCATGCACACCTGAATCTCAAATGTTTGTTGCTAAAGTCGCAAAATTGGAATTGAGAAAACAACATGCAGACAACAAGACAAGAAGAAATCTTGTGATCTGAAGGAACTTCCACAGTGATTGAAGTTTCTGTAGAGTAGTAGTGAGGGAACCAATCATTAAGTATGCTCTCTTTACTTGGTAAATAGTAGAAGGGTATATTCGAACATCCATTACTTGCCGCAAGTTCTATCCTGAATTTCAAGTCTTTCAAAACTGCTTCATATGCATCCTCATTCAACTTTGTGCAGTTATAGAATTTAAAGGATGCCCTGCATGTTTTGGGTGGTTCACTTGTTAAACTTGAGATTGTCTTCAAAGATTTGCAATTTCTTGCAGCAAAGTATATAATAGATGGGGGAAGTGGAGGTACATATTGAAGCATTTTACAATCATCGATGAAAAGTTTTATGAGCTTTCGAAGATTCTTAATGCTTTTTGGCAAACGTGTAATGACATGACAACTTTGCAGTTTTAATACTTGTAATGATTGTAAGACATGAATGTTGTTTGGGAGTTTAGACAAGCTCTTACATTTGTAGAAAGATAATTGATTGAGAGACAAGAAGACAGGGGTGGGCAATATTCTACTTAAAATAATGCATGTGTCGTCTTCATGTTTTATTGGATCCATGAGTGTAATTGTGCGCGCAAAGTTTTGAGGAAGTTTTTCAAGAGAGTAACTGATGTTAATACCGAACGTGGTAAGATTTTTGAGATGCATAATAGTGGATGACACTTCACTCAAAGCTGAGGACGATAAATATAAGCTTTTGGAATGATTTCCTATCATTGGGATTGAGAACTCTTGCAAATTCGAGCAACCAATGGCCCGCACGCAACGGAGAGAGGGTGAACAATAATCACTGTAAAGCCTCTTCAGCTCCTTGCAATATTCCAAACGTATTTCTTCAATCTTGGGGAGAGAGAAAATAGATGGATGAACATCTTGTAAACTTTCACAACCATAGAGTGATATTTTTTTGAGATTCGTGACACCTGCTAAATTTGGACACTCTATCAAACCTTTGCAGCTATCGAGGTCAATCTTCTCCAAACTTGGTAGCATCTGTAACATTTTATAATGTCAGGCCCGAAAACATATTAAGTTATTAACACATGTACATGTGCTGTGGGGAAAAAATGTGTTATTTTATTTTATTATTTAATGTGTTGCGTTCTCACTTATTTTAATTTTATAAATTATTATACATTTAATATCTAATATTAAATGATAATAACTTTTCCATATTTCGAGAATAATTAACTATATTTTCCAACACTTCTTTTTCTCCTCTTATTCTTAGACATAAATAGAAAAATGTTTCCAGCATGAACATGAACGGATCCAGAAAAAGTTTAATATAGAGGAGTCGAATTTTAGATAATTTTTTTTATTCTATAAAAATAATTAACATATAATTTTTGAAATTAGTTTTTCAAAAGATTTATCAAAATATATATATATATATATATATATATATATATAATTATAAATTTTTTTTACAATTTTATTTTTAATATAATAATTACATAAAAGAAATATAACAATATCAATAGTAAATTATAAAATTATAAAATACCAATAATTTATAGCGTGTTTAATTAAAAATTATCACATATCTTATTAATTAAAATTAATTTTTTCAAAAATTTTAAAAAATTTAAAAATAAATTATAAATTATTAATTATTTGAAAGACATAGTACCCTTATAGAATACAAGATATCTTTATAAAAATTTTTCTTTCAACAACGTAAATTTAGAAGAAAAAGAAATATTTTTTACAAAAAAAGAATATCTAAAGTATATAATGTGATTATCAAAATATAATCATGCAAGTCATTATTAATATAATAATATAAATGTTAAATATGTTAATATAAAAAAATAAATGATTTTTTTTAATAAATATAGAAATTGTTATATAAAAACTAATTTAAAAGATACAAAGACTTGAGGGTATGATATTAAATTAATTAAGTGAAAAATATTAATAAATTAAACAATTAAAACGTAAATTTATTACATAATAAAAAATAATACATATAAAATTACTAAATTACATAATATTTTTTATTTTTTATTTTTTTTAAACACATATCTCATATATAAATATAGTTTCTAAAAATGGGGGGCCCAGGCCACTACTCCCCCTCTAGGTCCGTCTCTGAGTATGAAGTATACAACTAATTATTTTTCCTGCATTTGAATATTTTAAATTCTAACAGTATTAAAATAAAGTATTAGTTCAAAATATTATCTAACATTGATAAAAATGATTGACTCCTAATATTTTTTTATTTTAGAAATAAAAAAAATGCTAAAAAAAATGAAGAGAAATGAATACCTGTATTGTATCCCAAAGTTTTTGAACATTGCTACCTCGCATAGAAAGTTGAACAAGTTTTTGAGGCCAACAAATAGACGGCACAAACTTAAGTGAGCATTTATTCCACTCAATATACCTTAAGTCATTAGGAAGTTGAAAATCCTCTACAAACACTCTGTTCCATTCAAGATCTATATTGATGTTTCCTCTGAAAGCAAGCAACCTTAATTTTGGCATCTTCCTTAATGCAATGATGATTATACATGGATCTATTGTAATTTCATTCATATCCACAATCATGCTTTCAACTCTATGAATATCCTGAAAAGTTGAAAAGCATTGCAATACAATGTTAGTATTATGTTGATGTAAGCAATATTTCGAGATATATATATACACTCATCTTGTAGACCAAACCATTAAAGCATGATTTTCTTACTCTTTCATCTTGAAAAATCTTGCAGACTTCTTCGGTATTCCACAGTCTTATTTGTCGACCACCATTTTCGCTAGATTCTTCATGAATGATTTTCCAACACATTTCCTGTATCAAGCTATGCATTTTTATGTATTTACCATTTGAATGAATACTTATAAGAGACTTGTCCAATAGGCTTTTTATTCCTATGTCTGCAAAGAAACCACAAGAATTTAATATTCTTGTTACTTTTTCTATTTTATGCCTGTCAAAAAAGCATGCAACATCTAAAAGGATGTTTTTTTCATCATCATCTAATGCATCATAACTCAGTCTCAACACTTGTTGAATATCTGCATTGGGATACTTTTTTAGTTTTCTCAATGCACTCTCCCATTCACTTTTTTTGCTGATGGCCCGAAGAAATGATCCCAAAATTTTTAATGCTAATGGTATTCCTTTGGCATAATCTGCTACGACTCTTGTTGATAGCTCATAATAATCCTCTTTAGGATGAGAATCATTAAAGGCATTATGGCTAAAAACTTTAAGGGAGTCTTCAAAATTCATTTCCTTCACCTCATGAATTGCTTCAACTCCTCCACTTGAAAGCACATTTCTGTCTCTTGTTGTCAAAATGATTCTACTACCAGAATTTAGGCAATTACAAAGCAGTTGAATCAAATCAGTTGCAATTTGTGAATCAGCCACATCATCTAGCACAATGAAAGCCTTCATATGCTTGAGTTTACGGATAATACTAAAGTGTATTACTCGAATATCATCAATACAAAGATCTTGATTTAGTAATTGAGAAAGAAGTTTAGTGCATATGTGGCTAGCACCTTTTTTTTCTAATTTTTTTGAAAAGACTAAAAAACAATGATCTTTGTATTCTGAAGAGTACTCATGAAAAAGAGTAGTAGCAATAGTTGTTTTACCAATACCGCCCATACCCCAAATTCCAATCACAAGAATTTTCTCGAGCTTGAATTTCAGTAAGGATTTAACAGAGGTATAGTTTCTGTTACTGATAAAAGGACTTCTGAGTTCATCTCTATAGCAATTATAATTCAAATTTGGAAAAATTGCTTCTATAATTTCATCGATCAACTCTGCTTCATGCCTAGCAGCAAGTAAAAATCACATTAGAAGTAAACAATATATGCATAATCAGATAAAATAAAAATGGATAAATATAATTAGCATCTCCAATGTATCTTGAATGGTAATTGATGCGAAATCAATCAATCATTATATGTTAGGTAGAAGGCGAGATCAAGCCTATGTTGGGATTGTTATCTTAGATCAAACTCTAGATAACAAAAAATCTTACTAGATTTTTCTTTTCTTGGGGTATAATATTAAGGAAGATATTTATTAGTTTATTTAATACTATTTTATTTATTAATAATTTCCTCCTTTTGTGTATAGTATTCTTTTCATTTTAAAATAAAAATAACCATATTAAAAAATAATAAATAAAATTTGATAATGCTTAAAATTGTGTAAGTAGAAAAAATTATCCTTTAACAATGAATTTGCCTAATTAATATTATTCATGAATATTACAATTTTAGAGTGTTATTGACTAAATTATATCCTAAAACTTTTATAAAGTAATTTCTGTATAAAATAAAGGACAAATATAATTAAATGGAGTAAACTATTAAAATAGTACCTTAAAATTTATATTGATGATAAAAATAATTTCAAAAGATATGAACAATAAATAAATTTTAAAAAAAATTAAAAATTTAACAAAAATAACTAATTTTTAAATATATATTCTAAAAAAGGCTTTAGAGATTAAAATTTGAAAAAGTTTTTTGCAAGAATTAATAAAAATTGTGGAATATGCTGAGATGATTGATGATATAAGAGAATTAGAGAAGAGAAGAGACTAAGCTTGAATGAATTCTATTGGAGTGTATTATGTGTAATCTGTATTGTATGTTATGTTCAGAAGTGATGATATATAGATACATCACACGGGCTTGAGACACAAGAAACTAAATCAAGAAGGGTAAAGATTAAGTAACTAACACAAGATTCTAACTACTCTTTTTTCCTGCATCAGTTACAGTACTTACACAACTACTGCTACTCTCCACAAAAATAAAATAACACATTTTTTTAGATAGGTATCTAATTATATATAAGAATAAATTTTTATCTCTTCATCAATTTTTCTCTTCGTCATAGCATACACTAATATATTATTGTTTTTTAAAACTTAAGAAGGTTAGGGCCCTTTACCTGTGGTGATTGCAAGTGAAGCCAGAGAGATCCGAAGCTTGAGTAAGTGCCGTCCTCCATTGTTGCACATGTTTACGGTTGGAGGATCTCTCATGCTCATCAAATGCTCTGCGGTAACTTCCACTCTGCTTGCGAACATGTGTGGGCTCTATCTTATAGAACACTGGAAGCACAATAACTTGTTCATTCTTTTTCTTGCACTCCATGATCTCAACCAGCTCTCTCAAGCACCAGCTAGACGAAGCATAGTTTTCGGAGAAGATAACAACAAACAACTTTGAGTCCCGGATGGCTTCAACAAGTTCGTTCCAGACGACACCTCCTTTGGGGATTCTATAATCTATGAACGTGTGGATCTGGTTTCTGAGGAGAGCAGCATGAAGATGGCTGGTAAAGCCATTACGCGTGTCCTCGCCTCTGAAACTGATAAAAACATCATATCGAGTAGTGGGAGGTGAGGAAGAAGAAGAAGCAGCAGCAAGGGAAAGTGCCATATGTTCAGCACATACAGTTAATTGGGATTTACGTAGTGAGTTAATTAGAGAAAGAAATGATCCTCTATTCAGGTATATATAATTATACTTGAAACACTCATAGTCGTCAAGTAGTTACCCAGTGGCTTCCTTCTCTTGGTCTAAGCTCTTCATCAAGTCTTGCCCGTAATTAACAGTCACTAATTCAGAAATTTTAAGCAATCCGCAAAAAAATAATAAAAAATTATAAATATATCAAAATAAATAATATGAAAATATTAAATATTTTTTATTTATTCATTAAATATTGATAAGTAATAATGTGGTTTCCAGTGGCTTGGTCTAAGCTCTTCATCAAGTCTTGCCCGTAATTAACAGTCACTAATTCAGAAATTTTAAGCAATCCGCAAAAAAATAATAAAAATAATAAAATATATCAAAATAAATAATATGAAAATATTAAATATTTTTTATTTATTCATTAAATATTGATAAGTAATTATGTGGTA
>NW_015496071.1:41433-42966 GCF_000816755.2 Arachis ipaensis
CATATAAAATTATTTAATTTATTAGTAAATATTAAATTGGAGTAGAAAAAAATTTAAGGATGTAAATTTTAACTAAATAAATTTATTAATTAAATAATACTACAATAATATTTTATTTTTATTAAATTGATTTAATATATATTTATTTTATACTTTTAGATATAAATTAGAGTTTAATTTTAATGTACTAACAGTGTAAAATATTTTACAATTATTCAATTACGTCTATTCTTTTGGAGGATCATTTACATGAATCCAATTAATATAAAAGGTAGTTGTTTTTTATGATATGGTCTTACATAATTGAATAAATATATAGAACTATTTTATACTAATAATATATTAAAATTTAATTTTAAAAGTTATAAGATATATATAAAATAAATATTTTAACACAAAAATAAATTTTTTAATATAGGAGTAAATATAATTTTTTAATAAAAACACATATATATTTTCTTATATTTTTCAAAATGTTAGTGGAGAACTTGCCCCCACAAAATAGAACATGAATCCATTTTTACCTGTAAAGTTCTTTATAGTAAATTAAAAAGGTTATATAAAAAGGTTAAATTTAATATAATTTTATATATTAATAAATATTTAAATTTAATAATTATCAATATATTTATATTTATTATAATTTATTTAAATTTTAAAAATTATTTTACTAAATATAATTATTATTATTACTTATGTTTATTAAAAAAAAATTTAAATATAAATGTTACTGTATTTAAAAGGCTATCTTTTAAAAACTAATTTTGATAAATTATTTTTGAAAATAAATATTTTGGCAACCCAACCATAAATGGCGCTATATAGAAAATTATAGTTTGTAGTTTATTTGCAACAACCACAAGCAATCAAGCATCAAGAATTCAAGATAATATATTAATAGTATTGATCTTAATCATCCGAGGCGGATTTTGTCCCTTTAATTATCAGATACCACTAACCTCTTGCATTTGTACATTTCAACCCCATAATTTGTTCCCAGGCAAATATCCATTATTATATTTTATCCAACTAACGCGGTCGTCATACTCTCACACTAGGGACAAATCAACAAATTGTTTTTTCATGAATAATTTGCAAATTAATTGGACAATGCTTACATCAGTATCAACTAATACACGTCTTCTAAATTAGTTGTTTATTCTCGTTTTGTCCCTGGCTATTTCTTCTTTCCTAACAACTAAGGGTTAAAAATGATGAGTTGAGGTCTATATGAGACAATCTAAGCTCAAACTTGGCTTAGTAAAATTGAGTTCAATTTAATGAAATCTAATTATATAGTTTAATTTTATTTTTTTTTAACAAAAAACCTCAACATACATATTAAGTGGAAGCTACAAGATCAGAGAACAGAAACACAAAGGAACAAACAATATTTCTATAATTCATAAAAATAATAATTTTCATATAAAAATATCAATTATATATATATTATCTCTAATACATGTCCTTTATCATAAGAATTATATAAATATATAATATAATTTTATATCAAAATTTTAACACAGACACCTT
>NW_015496071.1:43058-48400 GCF_000816755.2 Arachis ipaensis
GTATAATAACATAAATTTTTGAATAAATTTTAATAATTTTTTATAATATTTTAGAACATCTATTTTAAATATTTTATTTAATAAATATAAAATATATATATTAAAAACTCAAATTTTTTATATTTTTAATAAAAAATTTTTAAATTTATAAATTTAACATATATTCTTAAAATATAGGATAAATAAACCCTACAAATAATCGAGTGAGCATAGAATTTAATGAGCTCAAACTGCTTGACATATTTAATATGTGAGTATAAATCCAAGGTAATGTTAATAATATTGATCTTAATCATCTGACGCATGATTTGTCCATTACCAGAAAGCAACTACCACGAAAATGGATCTTTTCCAATTTTTTAATCTAATTTTTTTTTTACCGAAAAGAATTCACTCCCAACTACCACTAACTTTTCAATAAAAAAATTACCACTAACTTTAATTTGCATTTAGTCCATTTCATCCCCATAACTTTTTCTCAAATATCAATTATTATAGTAAGAATTTCATCGGAAACGAAAGGGAATGAATTTTCTCAATTTTGTTTAACATCACTTAATTAATCAATTATTAATTAATTTATTATTAATTGATAATTTTAATTTTTTAAATTATTATTAATTAATAATTATTTAAATTTTATTTTTTTAAAAATATATAATTAATAATTATTAATTATAATTATTTAAAATTGACTGATTAAAAATTATTTACATATATTTTTTTACTAATAAACATTAATTTGATGATAATTTTATCTGATGTATATCTACGTCTGCTAGATAGTGTTAACATGACATTTTTTTATCATTATTAAACTAAACAGAGAATAAAGAAATAAAAAGAAAATTGCTATAGACTAATCGACTTATGTCTTACATCTTATGATTTAATCAAATCAAAGATTTTTCTTTATACCTGTAAGAATTAATTCATTTATTAATTATATTTAAATTTTGCTAAGTAGACAATGATTTTTGTAAACAATATAAATAATAAATTTTAAAATTGACCCAATAAAATAAAAAATACTCTATTCCAAATTACCTCCTAAATTTTAATATTAGAATAACCATCTACATACCTACTGAATTGAATATCTAACCATTATTAACTATGCGTGAGTAAATTGAATAAAAAAAATTATCTAATTAAAAATAATAAATATAATCATCTGCATACTTATTAAATTGAACATCCAATATATTTATTATTTACATTATTTAATATTCTCATTCTCTGCTTATACTACTTTTCCATCACATTTTACTCCTTAAACAAAGAAAAAGAAACCACACACACTAGGAACCTTTTACAATAATAATGAGGCAAGTGGCAAGTTGAATCCTGGACCTTTTGGGATTTGAATTCTCCACCATTAAAAATAGAGAAATGAGATAATAATTAGGGTAAGATAGAATAATGAAGTGTAATTTTATTATTGTTCAGTTTGAATGGTGACCACACATACGTCGCAAACAAGCTAAGTATTGTATCGAAATAATGACATCCTGAATGATATAACATTTATTTATATGGCCTCTCTTCATCACACAATTATCATCAAAACCCGTCTTCTAATAATAGATAATATCTTATTATGAATATAAAATCGAGCGTGAAACTGCCAAAAACAATATGCAAATTAAACTGCACAATGCCGAGTTGACAGGGAAATTGAACAATAATCAAATAAAGAAAAATAAGTAATGGTGTGTTCTCAGAAAAAGTGTGCTATAAAGTGACCAAATAGATAACTACTATTATATTACAACAATAATGAACAAAAAGAAGTGCAGGTGCTCCCCACAGAAGCTTTCCTTGTTGAATGGAGTTGTCATATATATGATTTGTTCTTCTCTGCAGAAGGCAGAAAAAATAAGTCAAAAGAAAGAAACACATATATATGAGTTGAGCCAGCATCCACTGCTATACTTTCTTTAATATTTTTATAATCACAAACCAACTCAATTGAAGAGAAAAAAGGAACAAATTAAAGTACACATAAAAAAAAAGGAAAGATATTACATAACACTTAATCTGCAAAAGAAATGAGAGTTACTGTACCTTAATTTAATAAGAAGATATTATTCTGTTTTGGAGTGATATTTCTCTATATCTCTTCTTCGGTATTTGCTCTACAACACTGTTATAAAATCGATAACATAAAATTAATTGTAGAGATTCTAGATATTGTAGCTTTTACAATAATACGCATTGTGGTTTATGTCGTATAATTTTCATTTTCTTGCAATTTGAATTTGAATATATTTAATTTGCAGCCTATTGCAACTCTATTATAGTATGTTTGAAGTTATGATATATACACTATTACATACAGTGACATAGCACGGTTTCAATATGATAATCACCAAATTAACAATAACATTGGGTTTTGTTAGAAAACTAACTTTCTTCCAACTAATAATCAATCGATTCAATGTTATCCTACTATCAATTATACTAACAAATCAGATTATATTTTTCAATTATTCTTACTTGAATATATTCATTCTCAATTAGGTCTCACTTGGATGTGTTCGATTTTAATATTATACCCACTATTTATGTTTAGATTCAATTATGTCCCTAGAAAAGTGAATTATGTAAATATTGTAGGAATTAGTTTCAACATTTGATTAGCTATTTTTCGAAGTAGATCATCGATTCTATCCTAGATATTTGTATTCTAACTTCAAGAAGAGATTTTTAAAACTCAAACTAAAGCAGTCATGATGTGTAATTGATGGCAGGATAACATTAAATCACTTTTACAAACGTTGGGGATACAAATAGAGGACGATTTAAATGTTAGGGACACAAATAGAATTTATCCCAAACGTTGGGGACAAAAATGATACTTTACTCTTATTTTAATTTAAAAAAATTATGATGGAAATTTATAAATAATTATTGGGTGTATGTAGTCTAATATTTCTCTCTTTTATATGTATGTCATTTGAATCTAAGTCATGTACTTTATTATTATTTAACATATTTTTTGTTCTCTCATCAAAACTAATTTAATTATTCTGTGATATTATAGTTATTTTTTTTTAATAAAAATTTATTCTCAATGTTCTAAAATATTTTAGTGTGATATTTTAGAAGAATGCTAGAAGGTCGGCAAATTTTGTTATTTGTAGTTATTAATTAATCATCATGAATATATCTAATAGTGTGAAATTACTCATTTTTCTTTTGATAGTTAAGTGTTGGCCAAATTTTAATAAAGTGTTGGTCCCTAAATTTTCTCTGATATTTTATTCTCACAAAAGTTTATATAAAAAAATTCTTTTGATTAAATGATAAAAATATGACTTTTTAAAAACTAATTAGCATGCAAGAATATTTTACAATATATAGGAATAAATTAATCTTACATAATAGAGTAAGTTTATAAATTATAAATATTGAAATAAACGCCCCATAATTAATATTACTTATATCAAAACTACTCTATTTTTTATTCTTTTAAAATTTCGCTTTTTATACTAACTAATTTCTATAATATAATATATCAATCTTTATTTTAGTATCTAACAAAAGTATCAAAAAAGCATAAAAAGAAAGGTGAATGCTATGGTACCTAAAATGTGGTGTCTATTTATTAAAAAGAGTTAAAAATTAATATTTAATTTAAAAGATATAAAAATAAATAATTTTTAAAAATTCAAAATTTACTAAAAAAAATTAGACAAAATTTAGGCACCAAATCATAGATACCATAGAATTGGCCAAAAAAAATATAAACATGATCCTACCTGTGGTGTATCCCAAAGTTTTTCAACATTGCTATCTCGCATAGAAAGCTGAACAAGTTTTTATAAAAGGTCTGTTGAGTCCATCTATGAAGCACTTGTTCTTCAGACAATGTGGCAAAATTGCTTTTACGATGTCACTAATTAGCTTAGCTTCATCATCCCTGGCAACGGTAACTATTGCATTAGAAATAGATAACCACAGCATAGATCGAAGTGAAAATAAATGGATAAACATATATAGTTCCTTGCAATCCATTATTTAAATTGGAGTGTAATAATACTCTCTTTAAGTTAGTCAAGTAAATTTGTATATGTATCTTGAAAAAAATATCGTGTAACACCAATATATCTTGAACAACATACCTGATTTCAATGTAAAATCATAATGAATGTTACGATTTCGGAAGATCTTATTATTAGATTTTTATGTTTTTATATTCTTTTGCCATTGCTATAGCATTGAAGTTGACATTGAGGTGTTTCTTTTTTAGACAAAAAAAAAATTATATTTTCACATTAAAGATACTAATTTAAATATTATTATTATTATTAGGAAAAGTACGAGGAGGCAATGAAATATTTGTACAATATGTACAATGGAGGTTTAGGGAGTAACAGAGATATAACCATTAGTGTTACCCTTTCCCATCAGCTGAAGTTTTTGGGATGACTGGTATCATGAGATGGTATTAGAGCTCTAGATCTGAAAGGTCAAGAATTCGATCTTTGGTGAATCCCAAAATTAGTTTAAGTTTTTAGAAAGATATTTATTATCCCTAGTACTCGGATGGTTATTCTAAATAGTATGGGAGATGTTCATTTTATAACTCAATAGCCCATTATACACATTATACAAATAGTTCATTGTCTCCCTAGCGGGATCCTAAGGTCAAGCTGAGTTCATGAGAAAAAAACAACAAAACAAACACAACAATAGACTACTGTATTCAAGTTTAACAAGAAGAAGGTAACAACTAATAACAACAACACAAACAAATAATAGATTAAATATATAGTTGATTATTAATTAGTATTTATAATTTGAATCCAAAACGTTATTAAATCTGGACCGAATCGATCGGTTCGACCGAAAAATCGATAAATTGAGTCGGATTAACATTTTAACTGGACAAACAAATGAACTGGTTAAATCTGATCTAAATTGAGGATCGGACCAAACTGGTTGGCCGTCAGCACTCAGCACATGCATCACTCAAATTTCAAAAAATTAGAGTAAGACCCGCACAATGCGCAGAGAGGTAGATTATTTATACTATATAGTATATTTTAATAAATGTTATATTACAAATATTTTAGAGAACATATTATAAATAGATTTTGAATTTATTTTTTTTTTAAAAAAGACATAGGTTATTTATATTAGAGTTATACAAAACTGTCTTTTCATTTATTTTTTTTCATTTTTCGATTTGTATTAATAGCTACACTTTGTCTTTTCTTGCGGTTTTTTTGTTTGTAAATAATTTAAAAAATAAATGAATGAGAATGAAAAACATATAAAAATGTTATATTAAATTTAAGGAATTTTTGACAATTAGTATAAGAGATTAAGATATA
>NW_015496071.1:52398-57588 GCF_000816755.2 Arachis ipaensis
TTTTTTTATAATTATTATTATTATGACACTTTTAATGTATGTTTATTGCATTTAATTAGTACTTGATGTTTCAATTGAATAATAATAGATAAGAATTTTTTGTTTTAATTTTTTTAAAACATTTTACTAAATAGTGATTAGTTGATTTTCATCTTTTGCCAATTCATTAAAATTGTTGATGTTGCATCATTAGTTAAAAAAAAGATGGCTTAAAATTAGTCTACCGTAAATAAGCACTAGTAATTTTTTAAATTCAGAGACTCTATATGCGATTTTAACATTCGAATGGATTGCGCTGCTAGGGTTTCTTCTCAGGATGAAGATTTGGTTGAACGAAGTACGAAAAAGGTCAAAACTCGCGATGAAGTGGATCTAAACCAACCGGGAGAGTCAATGGACATCTCGGACGGAGTGGCAACTACTGAACGTATAGTAAAAAAGGTCACGTATAAGGATTCATTGTTGACTATATCCGGACCGGGACTTGAAGGCAGCCCAGACATTGATCTGGATGATGATATGACGGAAGACGATCCTAATCCAGAGGATCGATGGTATCAAGAAAATAATGATCAACAGGAAAATGTCAAGGAATTTGACCCATGCCCGGTTATTCCGGTCTCAAAGGAAGAATTTGAGGATTGGTGCAAGCCTTGGAAAAATGCTCTTATTGTGAAATTGCTGGGCAAAAGGGTTGGTTTAGCCTTCATGAAACAACGTCTGAAAAGGAACTGGGTAAGAAATGGTACTATCAATATTATTGATATGGACCATGACTATTTTCTTGTTCACTTTTCAGATGATAAGGACTACTCTCATGCGCTTATGGAAGGACCATGGATGATTGCGGGTCACTACCTCATCGTCCAGAGATGGAGACCTTTCTTTCTTACATCAGAAGATATTGTTCGAAGGATTGCTGTTTGGATTCGAATACCTAACTTGCCCATTGAGCTTTATAATCAACGCTTCCTATGAAGGGTAGGATCAGCCATTGGCCATATGTTCAAAATCGATCATACGACTTCTATACATTCAAGAGAAAAATTTGCTAGAATATGTGTGGAAATTGATCCGGCTAAAAAATTGGTGTCTCGAATCTCTGTGTTGGGTAGTGAACTAAATATTGAGTATGAAGGGTTACATCAAATCTGCTTCTCTTGTGGAAAATATGGGCATCGACTTGACTCTTGCTACGAAAATCTTGGAGGACAAATGCCGTCACAACTGGCAAACCCAGGTGACGGTGAGACGACCGGGGGAAGAGCTACTGTTGACGGTGAGAAAGACCAAAAGAAAAATAATAATCCAGGAATTAATGCACAGAAACCTAGTGTTAAAGACTCTCTGGATTTTGGCCCATGGATGCTTGTTAAAAGGCCAATTAAAAGGAAAAAAGATATTTCCTTCCCTAAGAAGAAAGGAGCTCATTATGATTATGATTCCAATTCTAATATACAAAGGGTGACCAATCAGGAAGCCATTTATTTGGAAGGGGGGGTCACGTTTTAATGCCTTTATGAGGAAGGAAATTTATCTCATGAAAACCCAAATGGGAAAAAGGAAAATGAACTTAAGGAGAATGGGCTTTTATTTGTTAAGGTCCAAGGTGGGTTAGATAAAGGACAAGTCTTGAGAAAAAAAACCCTTAAGGTTAATACTTCAAAAAACCAAGCTAGTCACAAGAGTGACCCAAATGCCAAAATAGGAGTTACAAGGAATAAGAAGTTTATTCTTCCTAAAGTACAGAATCAGGAAAAACAAGTAGCCATTCACGATGATGCCATCGAAGTCCCCTCTCCCCAGAGGTCAAAGTGCAGGGATCCAGAAGTAGAAGCTATAGAATTAGTGATGCTTGAGAGCATGCGTTGCCTTCAGCAAGAGCAAACGGAGGCATATCTAGCAATGAAGAAGCCCGATAAATCCATTGATCGGAACCTTGTAAGAACTGATCTCCCCAAACGCAGAATGACTGAAAGCTCCACATCTGGTGGCGTCATGATGGAGCAAACCACGAATAGCCAGCCAAGCAAACCACCTGATGGGCATGTGATTATTTCATCAACATTCAAAAATAAAGAGGAGAGCTTATCCCGAGACCGGATTGGCCTGAAGCAAAAGCCAAATTTCCAGAGATGATTTCCAGGTTTTTCATAACCTATTTTTCTTATTTCTTACTTATGAATATTATTAGCTAGAATTGTAGAGGTACTGGTGCTATCTTATTAGAGATTTAAGGCATGAATTTGATGCTAATTTTCTTCTCTTATTTGAAACTCATTTAAGTGGGGATCGGGGGAAAGAGGTTAGAAATAAATTAGGTATTGATGGTTGCTTTGTGGAGGAAGCAAATGGCCACTCCGGCGGTATATGGGCTCTTTGGGATTCAAGTATTTGGAAGGTTGACATCCTTGACCATAATAGATAATTCATTCATCTTTTAGTCTCTTATAATAATTCTACTACTTGGTTACTCACAGCCATTTATGGTAGTCCCCAAAAAGTAAACAGAAAGCTTTTATGGAACAATTTGAGGAATCTGGCTGAGAATATTAATGCTCCCTGGTGTTTAATTGGTGATTTCAATGCCATTTTACATGACCATGAAAGACGTGGAGGTGCTATTAGAAATGACGCTGGCGCTTGCTCTGACTTTTAGAATTGTGTTTCTGATTGTGGGTTGATTGATTTGGGGTTTGTGGGCTGGCCTTTTACCTGGAAAAAGGGGTAATTTAGTGATCAAGCTGGACCGTACTTTGGAAAATTTAGATTGGCAAATTTAATTTCCTGAGGCCTGCATTAAACATTTGCCTATGCTCAAATCAGATCATGCCCCCCTCTGCCTTCAATTATCTCAAAATAGTATGGGTAATGGAAGGAAAAGACCGTTTCGCTTCCTTGCAGCTTGGCTGCACCACCCAGAATTTGATGGCATGGTTAGAAACTATTGGAAGTTTGAAAGTTCTTGGTCAAACAGTGTTCACAATTTCCAGAGAGTTCTCAAGGATTGGAACAATTCAGTTTTTGGAAATATTTTCAAAAGAAAAAAAAAATTCTCCTTCGACTTCAAGGCATTGCAAATTCCCTCTCTAATGGATTCAACCACTACCTAGAGGATTTGCAATTTCGGCTATGCAAAGAATATGAAGAAGTGCTTGCTCAGGAGGAATTGTTGTGGTTTCAAAACATCTCGGAGTAATTAGATCGAATTTGGCGATCGTAATACCATGTTCTTCCATGGGTATATGATGATTCGAAGAAGAAGAAACAGAGTTCTTGCCTTGATAATGGTACTTGGGTCACTAAGAAAAACGATTTGGGATCTTTCAAACTTAAATCAGCTTATCAAGATATTCAAGATACCACCGGTCAACCCAACAACATCTTCAGCCTTGTTTGGAAGTGGAAAGGTCCAGAACGCATCCGCATGTTCCTATGGTTAGTGGCCTATGACGCTATCCTCACTAATGCAGTAAGGAAGAGACGACACATGACAAGTGATGATCGCTGCCCCAGGTGTAGCAGCAATGAAGAATCCACTTTACATGTCCTTCGTGACTGCTTCTTCGCCAAGAGCATCTGGTGCAATCTCCTTCCTTCAGGTCAACTGCCTTCATTCTTCGGCTCTGATCTTTCGAACTGGCTTTTAAGCAATATATCGAAAGAAACAAACTGGTCAAATTTGTTTGGTTACGCGACTTCCCACCTATGGTCCTGCCGAAACAGTTTGGTGTTTGAAAATAAGTTGATTCCTTTTGCCTTGGCTTTAATCAATATTAAAGCGAGACATGCGGAATACCTAAGAGTTATGGAGAACCAATGGAAAATGAAGCACACCGTTCCAGCCCGCAACAACCTCATCCGCTGGTTCCCTCCTGCAGAAGATGTTATTAAACTCAATGTTAATGGCTCCTTTTATGAAAATCAAAATAATGCAGCATGTGGTAGAGTTTTTAGAGATCACTTGGGGAGATATATTGCTAGTTTCTCTTGCAATTTGGGTAGTTGCTCCATAATGCAAGCTGAAATTTGGGGGGTTGTGCGTGGCCTTCAAATTGCAGTGACAAAGAACTTCCACCAAATCATTGTTGAAACGGATTCTACATCAATTTTGGAGCTGGTAAAGAGCGCCCACACTTTGCGAGAAGCGAATTATGTCGCAGACATCCTTGCAAAAAAAAGACAGACTCTTCCCCTTGGCCTCCATGTTTATGATGGATGTGCCCCCTCTTGATATATCTTTGGCCTTAGATTTAGATTGTTTTGGCTGTATGCGTCCTAGGGACTCCTAGTTTTGTTTTGCTGTTTTTGTTTCCTTTTGTTTGGGGTCTTCGACCCCCTTTCTCATTAAAAAAAAAAGATGGCTTAAACTCATTGCGGAGAAAGTTGGTACAAATTATAAATAGATTTTGAATTTATTTATTTTTAAAAAAGACATAGGTTATTTATATTAGAGTTATACAAAACTGTATTTTTATTTTTTTTCATTTTTCGATTTGCATTAATGGCTACACTTTGTCTTTTCTTATGGTTTTTTTTGTTTGTAAATAATTTAAAAAATAAATGAATGAGAATGAAAAATATATAAAAATATTATACTAAATTTAAAAAATTTTTGACAATTAGTATGAGAGATTAAAGAAATAAAGAGTAGTAGTAACAGTTTTAATATGTATAAGTTGTAGAATTTGAATATTTGTAACTGAAATTTTTTATAATTATTATTATTATGACACTTTTAATGTATGTTTATTGCATTTAATTAGTACTTGATGTTGTTTCAATTGAATAATAATAGATAAGAGTTTTTTGTTTTAATTTTTTTAAAACATTTTTCTTAGTAGTGATTGGTTGATTTTCATCATTTGTCAAGTCATTAAAATTACTATATTGCATCATTAGTAGAAAAAAAAAGGTTTAAACTCATTGTGGAGAGAGTTGATATCAGCTTTTATATATTATAAATAAATAAATAGATTGGAGGATATGCTAGGTTGGGTTCAAACTTGAGACCAGCAAGATGTAATAGAGTCTGGTAACTACTAGACTAAGTTTACTCTTTGTAACGTATAGTATCTTTTTATAAATATATTATTAATTTTTAGACTTATCATAATTAATAATTTTATGTATTAATTTTTAGTCATGTAAATGTAAAATATTTTTTATCTTTTTATTATAATTAATAGT
>NW_015496071.1:60552-61080 GCF_000816755.2 Arachis ipaensis
AATTAATAATGAATTAGGAAATAAGTTAATTTAATATAAAAATTAAATTTTATAAAATTATTTAATTATGACCAAGTCAATCAATTTAACCTATAATTTACTGATTGAATTGATGATCCATTAATTTGGCCGGATCAATTACCAGGTCCAGTCGATTTTAGTCAAATCATCTAATAGCTTTCAATTATCAACTTTAAATGACCGAATTTCCACCTTAATTAAATATATAGATCTATTTCTTTGACCAATGACCTTAATCATTTATTGCCTGAATCTAATATACAATGCTTGCTTGGATGTGATTAACTTAATTAAAAAAAGTTTTTTTTTTATTTTTTAACTTATTTAATAAATTTTTAGTAATAAAAATAAAAATATTAAAAAAATAAAAATAATATTTTTTTAAAAAATTTATAATATCTTTTTTTATTTTTTTAAATTTTTACATAATAAATAAATAAATATTTTTATATTATTATTATATCTAAATATAATTGATAAATAAAAATATTTGTTATATAAAATATT
>NW_015496071.1:61450-61625 GCF_000816755.2 Arachis ipaensis
AATATTCAAATATAAAATTACTTGTATTTTTTTTGTTAATTGAAAAAAAACTTAAAAATAAATATTTTCTTACAAATTCATATTACCTGTGGTCATCAAAGGTGATGCCAGAAAGATTGGCAGCATGAGTGAGTGCAGTCCTCCATTGTTGCACGTGGCAACGGTCCTCCGGAGA
>NW_015496072.1:0-21205 GCF_000816755.2 Arachis ipaensis
AAATTATATCCTTCCGAATGGGATAAGAGAATTCCGAATACGTATACGTATTTATTCCCTTTCTTCTATTAATTGAAGAAATAATTTAAAAATAAAACAGCAAGTACAAAAATGAGTAATAACCCCCAGTAGAGACTGGTACGATTCAATTCTACATTTTGTTCGTTTGGGTTTGATTGTGTCGTAGCTCTATAATTCGGATTAGGTTTATCGTTGGATGAACTGCATTGCTGATATTGATCCCAAAAAAGAAACAGTGGGTACTGCTAGTCCGTGAACAGCCAACCATCGTACTGTAAAAATTGGATAGGTCCTATCTATGGTCATTGGAGCCTCCTAAAAAGATCTACTAAATTCATCAAGTTGGTCCAAAGGATCAAAACGGCCAGTTATTAATGGAATTCCTTGTCGGTTCTCCGTAAAATACTCGTTTGGCCGAGGGCTTCCAAAAACATCGTAAGCTAAACCCGTGCTGACAAATAACCAACCCGCAATGAATAGGGAGGGTATAGTAATGCTATGAATAATCCAGTATCGAATACTGGTAATAATATCAGCAAAAGAACGTTCTCCGGTGCTTCCAGACATGTTGAGCTCCACATATTCTTGTACAGTCAAAGGGGGATCGATTCCATAAAAGATGAGAGCAGTAAGTAGAAATTTACTGAGAATCATCCTTGTTAGATCGTCAATATTGTACCCAGGGTGTCTTTCGAGTATACCGAATCAGTATAGCTATCCTTCTTCGGACACAGCAACGAAATTAAAAGATTCGTGCTGAGATCAAGTACTAGATTCTTTCTAACTTGCTTGTTGGTTGTATCAATGCAATGTACTCAATACAAAATTCCGCAAAGTTTAAGAGTCTAATGGATCTTTATAGTATAAGATGAAGGTTCTCCACATGTTATTAATTAATATATATTCAATATTAGCTTCGGATTACAAACCAAAGATCAATTAAATTGTGACTCCCATGGACTGACTTGTATTTGTTTTTGATAATTCATGACATAGATTCTCCTATTTTATTTCTCCAATTCAATTAGATGCCAAATCCGGAAAGAGTGGTTGTGGAAGATGTTTTCTTGTTGTTACCCCCCTTTTTTTGAAGAAAGAGTTGAATTGGTTAGTTATCCAGTAAAGTAACAAGAAAAAAAATAGCAGTAATAGATACTTTCTATTTGATGACAGAAAAAAAAGACTCTTTCGTGGTTGATAGAGTTTTCTTTTTAAATAAGATATGGAAAGACAAAAAAACTGCGGAACCCGAGTTTGAGGGATGGGATCTCATATCCTTTTTCTTCTGTTGTAGTATAGTAAAGGAATGGAATCCACGACTAAATCTAATGATAAAAAAGTGAAAGGGCATTCTAAGGTAACTCGTTTTTTGTTTTAAATAAAAAAAATCGAACAAATTACATACAATAAAAAAGAGGGGGGCCCGATTTTTCCGATTTTTTTCCATAGAAATTCAAGAATTAAGTTAAACAACAAAGTTCTTTTTTATTATTATAATTTTAATTATTTTATTAATATCTTTTTTTAATTCTTTATTTTAAATTATTAAATATTTCGAAATAGAACTGAATAAATATTCTATTTTAGAATAGAAAGAAGAAATATAAATATTCTAGAAACTAGAAATAAAAAAATAATTTGAAATTCTTTTTGGATTATTTTACTCAACTTACGAGTTGCTCAAAAAATCTGTTGATTTTGAACCATAGGATGGATAGTTGTCATAGGTGATGAATTGATTTCTTACCGATGTCACTCTATTTTTGTTCGTCTATAATGATTGATAAATCCACAAATCTCAATTGTATTTCTCAAATGGTATCTTTTTCTTCTTCTCCTATTCGATTGTATTTCCTTGGAAACTTAGGGAAGTGCTTTGTAAACATACGTATAAAAAGAACTTATTTCATTTAGTTTATTTATGCCCACTATAACTAGTTATTTCGGTTTTCTACTAGCGGCTTTTAGCATAACCTCAGCTCTTTTTATCAGTCTGAGTAAGATACGACTTATTTGATTTTCAAATTGGAATTGAATTAGAGATTTTCTAATACTACTAGATATTCTTGAGTTCTTTATCATGTTAATTTCCAATTCTTGCTTGATCATTGAGATTCGTGGTCAATACAGATTAATTAATATTTAGTTTAAGTATAAAGGATATATATTACCTCCCCTTTTCCTTCCCTTTCAAACAAAAAAGAATGATTGAAGTTTTTCTATTTGGAATTGTGTTAGGACTAATCCCTATTACTTTGGCTGGATTATTCCTAACTGCATATTTACAATACCGACGTGGTGATCAATTGGACCTTTGATTAATTAACATCTCGTTTGTTTAGTGATGTTTATTGACCTCCTATTTCTTTTCTTTGTTTTAACCACAATCCCCAGGAGGTCAAATTCAGCCTTTAAACTACTGTTTAATTATTTCATTGTCATTCTCAATATAACAAGAATGGAATCACGCTCTGTAGGATTTGAACCTACGACATCGGGTTTTGGAGACCCACGTTCTACCGAACTGAACTAAGAGCGCTTATTATTTATTTTTTTTTAATAACATAATAATATTATATTAATAAAATATTATTAAATTTTAAGTGACCCCAATACATCTTGCTTGCATATACCATATACTATATATAAATATTGATATATATGTATCTCCAATTTGAATCGGTCTCAATTGATCCCTTGTTACTTCTCCTACGATAAGTATTAGTTCGAGATAGGGATGACAGGATTTGAACCCGTGACATTTTGTACCCAAAACAAACGCGCTACCAAGCTGCGCTACATCCCTTTCAATTGGTTTCCTGTGTCATTGTAAAGAATCTTTGTCTTGTTTTCCACATTTTCTCCGTTGTATATATATTATATAATATAAAATAATATATAATATAATTAAGAATATAAAAATTCTTATATTCTAATCAGAAAAATTTTAATATAATAATCAAAGAAAGACTTCTTAAGTTAAGAAATAATTTAAATAATAATAAATAGGAAATTTCCCTAACATGGAAATCTATTTCATTTTTATGGAATGTTCGGGCAGAAATAGACCCCTTTTTATTAGAAAACAAAAAAGCTATCGAATGAATCGTTGTACATTTCAAATTTGAATTAAGAATTCGGCAGAAAATCCAAGTGGTTATTAACAAAATAACTATTTTTTGATAGTCCTATATAAAATTATGTATTAGAAATTGAAATAAAGAAAAAAGGAGGATTAAAAATGCGAGATCTTAAAACATATCTCTCCGTGGCACCAGTGGTAAGTACTCTATGGTTCGGAGCTTTAGCGGGTCTATTGATCGAAATCAATCGTTTTTTTCCGGATGCATTGATATTCCCCTTTTTTTAATTATAGTTACTGTCGCAGGAAGCGGTGAAGAGGATTCGAAATCGAAAAAAATATCGAAAATTCCTCCTATTTTTTTTTAGAATTCGAATCGAATAGAATAAGTTAGAAAAGAGAAAGAATAAAAGAAAAGGTGGATTTGTCCTTCGCGAAACTCGAAATCTGGTACAGGCTTCAATGGAATTGAATGAATAATTCAATTCCATTCTTAATATTAAGAGAGTAAGACCGGAAATGGAAATAGAATAGTTAGGTTGGCGGCAACAATATCATTTAAGATACTTAAATGAAAACCAAAATACTGTACTGCGATTCGAAAAATTGTTTGAAATCCTTGTTTTGTTTGTATTACCTCAATTTTCCGGTAATATATTAATTGAAACGAAATTGGATTTAGAATTATCAACTTTTATTTCTTTGTCATTCCTTTCTTCGTCGAATACAAAAATAGATAGATAAGTGAATCCAAAATCAAAAGAAAAGGAGGTTCATGGCCAAGGGTAAAGATATCCGAGTAAGGGTTATTTTGGAATGTACCTGTTGTGCTCAAAAGAGTGTTAATAAGGAATCGACGGGTATTTCCAGATATATTACTCAAAAGAATCGACACAATACGCCCAGTCGATTAGAATTAAGAAAATTCTGTTCTTGTTGTTGCAAACATACGATTCATGCAGAGATAAAGAAATAGAAAGCAGAGATAAAGAAATAGAAAAAAGGATTGTTTGTGTGTCACCTTGCCAAACAAAGAATATGAAGAATGATACATATTCTAATATTTATATAGATGCATTTTCTAATTTATATATAATCTAATTTAGATTATATATAACATAATAGATAAAATAAATTTCATTGTATAAGTATACATAAAAAAACCCTTTTGTTAAGAAATAGAATTCTCGGGATAGGAATAAACAAATCATGGATAAATCTAAGCGACTCTTTCTTAAACCCAAACGATCTTTTCGTAGGCGTTTGCCCCCGATCCAATCGGGGGATCGAATTGATTATAAAAACATGAGTTTAATTAGTCGATTTATTAGTGAACAAGGAAAAATATTATCTAGACGGGTGAATAGATTGACCTTAAAACAACAACGATTAATTACGATTGCTATAAAACAAGCTCGTATTTTATCTTCGTTACCCTTTCTTAATAATGAAAAAAAGATTCTTAATAATGAAAAAAAAATTGAAAAAATTGAGTCAACCGCTAGAACTACTACTACCGGTTAAAAAAAAAATTAGAGTTATTGTTCAAGTGAATTCAAATTGGAATTGAAACACAAATCAAATGTGGATTGATGTTTTGTTCGAAAACGAAAACTATGACAATCAAATTTTGATTGTTGTCTTGTAAGAAAAAAGATAATCTATAACGAAGAATCAATCTTTTTTTTATTGAGCCGTGCTTGTTCATTTTGATGACTTTATCATATGAATTCTATTTTATCATACAAATCCCTACTCTACTACCTTCCCGGAGTTCATTCTCCGGGGAATTCTTATTTTATGTTATGATTTCGTTGGCAATCATAAGAAGGCAATTCCCCTTTAAGATACCCATTTGTGCTACTATTTTACGATTAAGAAGCAATTGCCCCTTGTACATATTATACAATAAATTACTATACCTATTGTATTGTTTTTTTTTATTCTTACCAATTATTGCATTTATTCGATGGATCCACAAACCGCGAAACCCTCTTTTTTTCCTATCTCTATCCCTATTAGCCGAAACCAACGCTTTGATTTTCTGTTGACTAATAGTTCGAGTAAGTCTTGAATGAGCCCCCCGAAAGCTTGATGTAAATAAACGAATTTGTGTCCTACGTTTCCGAGCTATATATCCTCGTTTAATTCTGGTCATTGAGTAAATGATACTTTGATGAATAACAATTCGATTTTTTTCTTTCAGTTATTCTTTTTTCCTGCCCAGTCTATTAATAACAAAAATGGATTCTTCCAATGTATAAAGTAAGAATTTCAATGGCTTTTGCTACTATAACCTTCCTGACCACCATTTTTTGCTTTTTATTTAAAAGCGTTTAACCTATCCATATGAAAGTGTATTGAATTGAGAAAAAACATAGTAAATAAAATAGAAATAGATAAAGAAATGGTGGGTTCCATCGTTTCTATGATTACTTTTTAAACGGCGAGATCCTCTCTATACACCGGAGCCCCTTCCCGGATTTCATTCATATTATTAACTTGTACAGTTCACACTCTTTGGCTCTACCCATGAAATATCCAGTAAAATAGGTCTTTCACAACGAAATCTAGCTATAAAGTAACGGTATTTAAGTATGCATATTAGCTAGGTAGCTGACCCTCGTAGTCCGTTCTTTCAAAAAGAAAAATAAGAGCATAATTTTTCCGCTATTTATTGAAAATAAAGGATTTCCCCCGCTTAATAGGTAAGCATTTGCTACCAATGGGGAAATTTGTCTCATCTTAAATTGTAAATTGAGGTGATTGGATTTCTACCAACCAAAAAACCATAAATTTGATACACAATAGAAGAATATATATAGATATCATTTTTTTTATTATCCATTTCTAAATTTTATAGATTTTTTTCAGTTAAGATAGTGAAGGGAAGAGCTCCATTCACTATCTTAACCGATACATCGATACTGGAAAATCTTTTTTCCTTTTTTGTCTTAGTCTATGATCTGAACGAGTCGCACATACACCCTAGTACAGGTTCCTCGGCGCTGAGGACATCCCCGAAGAGCGGGGGATTTTGTGACATTTCGGATTGGCTGTCTTGTGTTTCTAATAAGTTGTTTCATAGTTGGCATGGTGAGTCGTATACATACTGAGTTGGTTTAGATCAATCTTAACCCGATGTTTAAAAATCAGTTATAAACTAATTAATAGAAATTTTTTATATAAATATTATAAGTTATAAGAAATCCGATAAGATAATAAGAAGATTAGATGAATAAAAAAAAATAGAAAATCGTGCATTTGCGCGGAATCATTGCTGCTAATTCGCAACCGCGACAAGATCAACAATTCCGTGGGCTTGAGCTTCTGCTGCTGACATAAAAGCATCCCTTTCCATGTCTTCGGATACAAGCCATACAGGTTTGCCCGTTCTTTGTACATAAACTCTTGTGATAGTTTCGCGCAGCTTTAGTAGTTCTTCTGCTTCCAGGATAAATTCTCCCGTTTGTGCTTCATAAAAAGAACTAGCGGGTTGATGGATCATTACCCTAATGATATAACAAAATACTGGTTTCCTCTCTGCCGCACGATAAGGCGAGAGAGAGGAAAAAGATAGAATCGAACAACCGTACAGGCATCTTTTGCGGATTGCATACGGCTCTACTATGGAATTGATTTAGACCTTCCATCAAAGAAATAGAACATATACTAGGTCTATCAGACCCAGATCAGCATCAGTAAATGATCCAATAACCATCCTTCCTTTTTTGTTTGAAGTATTTATAAAATACTATGATGGTTCCGTTGCTTTATTATTTCGTCTGTTCTTCAGCAATCCCAAAGTGTCTTTTTTTTTTTCAAATAGTTAGAATATATATATATATATATATATTCTAACTATTTGAAAAAAAAAAAGACACTTTGGGATTGCTGAAGAACAGACGAAATAATAAAGCAACGGAACCATCATAGTATTTTATAAATACTTCAAACAAAAAAGGAAGGATGGTTATTGGATCATTTACTGATGCTGATCTGGGTCTGATAGACCTAGTATATGTTCTATTTCTTTGATGGAAGGTCTAAATCAATTCCATAGTAGAGCCGTATGCAATCCGCAAAAGATGCCTGTACGGTTGTTCGATTCTATCTTTTTCCTCTCTCTCGCCTTATCGTGCGGCAGAGAGGAAACCAGTATTTTGTTATATCATTAGGGTAATGATCCATCAACCCGCTAGTTCTTTTTATGAAGCACAAACGGGAGAATTTATCCTGGAAGCAGAAGAACTACTAAAGCTGCGCGAAACTATCACAAGAGTTTATGTACAAAGAACGGGCAAACCTGTATGGCTTGTATCCGAAGACATGGAAAGGGATGCTTTTATGTCAGCAGCAGAAGCTCAAGCCCACGGAATTGTTGATCTTGTCGCGGTTGCGAATTAGCAGCAATGATTCCGCGCAAATGCACGATTTTCTATTTTTTTTTATTCATCTAATCTTCTTATTATCTTATCGGATTTCTTATAACTTATAATATTTATATAAAAAATTTCTATTAATTAGTTTATAACTGATTTTTAAACATCGGGTTAAGATTGATCTAAACCAACTCAGTATGTATACGACTCACCATGCCAACTATGAAACAACTTATTAGAAACACAAGACAGCCAATCCGAAATGTCACAAAATCCCCCGCTCTTCGGGGATGTCCTCAGCGCCGAGGAACCTGTACTAGGGTGTATGTGCGACTCGTTCAGATCATAGACTAAGACAAAAAAGGAAAAAAGATTTTCCAGTATCGATGTATCGGTTAAGATAGTGAATGGAGCTCTTCCCTTCACTATCTTAACTGAAAAAAATCTATAAAATTTAGAAATGGATAATAAAAAAAATGATATCTATATATATTCTTCTATTGTGTATCAAATTTATGGTTTTTTGGTTGGTAGAAATCCAATCACCTCAATTTACAATTTAAGATGAGACAAATTTCCCCATTGGTAGCAAATGCTTACCTATTAAGCGGGGGAAATCCTTTATTTTCAATAAATAGCGGAAAAATTATGCTCTTATTTTTCTTTTTGAAAGAACGGACTACGAGGGTCAGCTACCCAGCTAATATGCATACTTAAATACCGTTACTTTATAGCTAGATTTCGTTGTGAAAGACCTATTTTACTGGATATTTCATGGGTAGAGCCAAAGAGTGTGAACTGTACAAGTTAATAATATGAATGAAATCCGGGAAGGGGCTCCGGTGTATAGAGAGGATCTCGCCGTTTAAAAAGTAATCATAGAAACGATGGAACCCACCATTTCTTTATCTATTTCTATTTTATTTACTATGTTTTTTCTCAATTCAATACACTTTCATATGGATAGGTTAAACGCTTTTAAATAAAAAGCAAAAAATGGTGGTCAGGAAGGTTATAGTAGCAAAAGCCATTGAAATTCTTACTTTATACATTGGAAGAATCCATTTTTGTTATTAATAGACTGGGCAGGAAAAAAGAATAACTGAAAGAAAAAAATCGAATTGTTATTCATCAAAGTATCATTTACTCAATGACCAGAATTAAACGAGGATATATAGCTCGGAAACGTAGGACAAAAATTCGTTTATTTACATCAAGCTTTCGGGGGGCTCATTCAAGACTTACTCGAACTATTAGTCAACAGAAAATCAAAGCGTTGGTTTCGGCTAATAGGGATAGAGATAGGAAAAAAAGAGGGTTTCGCGGTTTGTGGATCCATCGAATAAATGCAATAATTGGTAAGAATAAAAAAAAACAATACAATAGGTATAGTAATTTATTGTATAATATGTACAAGGGGCAATTGCTTCTTAATCGTAAAATAGTAGCACAAATGGGTATCTTAAAGGGGAATTGCCTTCTTATGATTGCCAACGAAATCATAACATAAAATAAGAATGCCCCGGAGAATGAACTCCGGGAAGGTAGTAGAGTAGGGATTTGTATGATAAAATAGAATTCATATGATAAAGTCATCAAAATGAACAAGCACGGCTCAATAAAAAAAAGATTGATTCTTCGTTATAGATTATCTTTTTTCTTACAAGACAACAATCAAAATTTGATTGTCATAGTTTTCGTTTTCGAACAAAACATCAATCCACATTTGATTTGTGTTTCAATTCCAATTTGAATTCACTTGAACAATAACTCTAATTTTTTTTTAACCGGTAGTAGTAGTTCTAGCGGTTGACTCAATTTTTTCAAATTTTTTTTCATTATTAAGAATCTTTTTTTCATTATTAAGAAAGGGTAACGAAGATAAAATACGAGCTTGTTTTATAGCAATCGTAATTAATCGTTGTTGTTTTAAGGTCAATCTATTCACCCGTCTAGATAATATTTTTCCTTGTTCACTAATAAATCGACTAATTAAACTCATGTTTTTATAATCAATTCGATCCCCCGATTGGATCGGGGGCAAACGCCTACGAAAAGATCGTTTGGGTTTAAGAAAGAGTCGCTTAGATTTATCCATGATTTGTTTATTCCTATCCCGAGAATTCTATTTCTTAACAAAAGGGTTTTTTTATGTATACTTATACAATGAAATTTATTTTATCTATTATGTTATATATAATCTAAATTAGATTATATATAAATTAGAAAATGCATCTATATAAATATTAGAATATGTATCATTCTTCATATTCTTTGTTTGGCAAGGTGACACACAAACAATCCTTTTTTCTATTTCTTTATCTCTGCTTTCTATTTCTTTATCTCTGCATGAATCGTATGTTTGCAACAACAAGAACAGAATTTTCTTAATTCTAATCGACTGGGCGTATTGTGTCGATTCTTTTGAGTAATATATCTGGAAATACCCGTCGATTCCTTATTAACACTCTTTTGAGCACAACAGGTACATTCCAAAATAACCCTTACTCGGATATCTTTACCCTTGGCCATGAACCTCCTTTTCTTTTGATTTTGGATTCACTTATCTATCTATTTTTGTATTCGACGAAGAAAGGAATGACAAAGAAATAAAAGTTGATAATTCTAAATCCAATTTCGTTTCAATTAATATATTACCGGAAAATTGAGGTAATACAAACAAAACAAGGATTTCAAACAATTTTTCGAATCGCAGTACAGTATTTTGGTTTTCATTTAAGTATATAAAATAATATTGTTGCCGCCAACCTAACTATTCTATTTCCATTTCCGGTCTTACTCTCTTAATATTAAGAATGGAATTGAATTATTCATTCAATTCCATTGAAGCCTGTACCAGATTTCGAGTTTCGCGAAGGACAAATCCTCCTTTTCTTTTATTCTTTCTCTTTTCTAACTTATTCTATTCGATTCGAATTCTAAAAAAAAAATAGGAGGAATTTTCAATATTTTTTTCGATTTCGAATCCTCTTCACCGCTTCCTGCGACAGTAACTATAATTAAAAAAAGGGGAATATCAATGCATCCGGAAAAAAACGATTGATTTCGATCAATAGACCCGCTAAAGCTCCGAACCATAGAGTACTTACCACTGGTGCCACGGAGAGATATGTTTTAAGATCTCGCATTTTTAATCCTCCTTTTTTCTTTATTTCAATTTCTAATACATAATTTTATATAGGACTATCAAAAAATAGTTATTTTGTTAATAACCACTTGGATTTTCTGCCGAATTCTTAATTCAAATTTGAAATGTACAACGATTCATTCGATAGCTTTTTTGTTTTCTAATAAAAAGGGGTCTATTTCTGCCCGAACATTCCATAAAAATGAAATAGATTTCCATGTTAGGGAAATTTCCTATTTATTATTATTTAAATTATTTCTTAACTTAAGAAGTCTTTCTTTGATTATTATATTAAAATTTTTCTGATTAGAATATAAGAATTTTTATATTCTTAATTATATTATATATTATTTTATATTATATAATATATATACAACGGAGAAAATGTGGAAAACAAGACAAAGATTCTTTACAATGACACAGGAAACCAATTGAAAGGGATGTAGCGCAGCTTGGTAGCGCGTTTGTTTTGGGTACAAAATGTCACGGGTTCAAATCCTGTCATCCCTATCTCGAACTAATACTTATCGTAGGAGAAGTAACAAGGGATCAATTGAGACCGATTCAAATTGGAGATACATATATATCAATATTTATATATAGTATATGGTATATGCAAGCAAGATGTATTGGGGTCACTTAAAATTTAATAATATTTTATTAATATAATATTATTATGTTATTAAAAAAAAATAAATAATAAGCGCTCTTAGTTCAGTTCGGTAGAACGTGGGTCTCCAAAACCCGATGTCGTAGGTTCAAATCCTACAGAGCGTGATTCCATTCTTGTTATATTGAGAATGACAATGAAATAATTAAACAGTAGTTTAAAGGCTGAATTTGACCTCCTGGGGATTGTGGTTAAAACAAAGAAAAGAAATAGGAGGTCAATAAACATCACTAAACAAACGAGATGTTAATTAATCAAAGGTCCAATTGATCACCACGTCGGTATTGTAAATATGCAGTTAGGAATAATCCAGCCAAAGTAATAGGGATTAGTCCTAACACAATTCCAAATAGAAAAACTTCAATCATTCTTTTTTGTTTGAAAGGGAAGGAAAAGGGGAGGTAATATATATCCTTTATACTTAAACTAAATATTAATTAATCTGTATTGACCACGAATCTCAATGATCAAGCAAGAATTGGAAATTAACATGATAAAGAACTCAAGAATATCTAGTAGTATTAGAAAATCTCTAATTCAATTCCAATTTGAAAATCAAATAAGTCGTATCTTACTCAGACTGATAAAAAGAGCTGAGGTTATGCTAAAAGCCGCTAGTAGAAAACCGAAATAACTAGTTATAGTGGGCATAAATAAACTAAATGAAATAAGTTCTTTTTATACGTATGTTTACAAAGCACTTCCCTAAGTTTCCAAGGAAATACAATCGAATAGGAGAAGAAGAAAAAGATACCATTTGAGAAATACAATTGAGATTTGTGGATTTATCAATCATTATAGACGAACAAAAAGAGAGTGACATCGGTAAGAAATCAATTCATCACCTATGACAACTATCCATCCTATGGTTCAAAATCAACAGATTTTTTGAGCAACTCGTAAGTTGAGTAAAATAATCCAAAAAGAATTTCAAATTATTTTTTTATTTCTAGTTTCTAGAATATTTATATTTCTTCTTTCTATTCTAAAATAGAATATTTATTCAGTTCTATTTCGAAATATTTAATAATTTAAAAAAAAATGGCTAATTAATCAAAATAGGATATTTTGTTTGCTGGGTAAACAAAAGATTTAGCAGGATACACTTGCAAATTGCACCTGTTGTTATCTATTGGAACGTTTTGTGCGTGCTAATATTTGAATCGAGGATTCACACAGTAAGACTTATCTGATCTTTTCAATTTTTGAAATGTTCTAATTTTTAGTTGCGAATAAATTCCGAATTTTTTTCGGATATTTATTCCAATTGACTATTTCATCGAAAACTTACAGCAGCTTGCCAAACAAAAGCTAAAAGAAAAAAGAGTAAGGGTATTACTGGCATAATATCTACAATTGGATTCAAAAAAGCATAGGCTTCGGGTAATTTTGCCAACAGAAAACTACTTGAATAAAGAGCGGAGTTAATATGAATACAGACCAAACTAAAGATATTAAGCATAACAAACATTTTGTTCTTTAAAATTTGTACAATCTTTATTTATTGTCAAAATCTTTATTGTATATTTTTGTACATATAAAATATATATATTCTAATATATTAATAAATAATATATTAATAAAATATAATATTAGAATTATTAAAATAGAAAATATTGCTTTTTATGAATATATATAATATTTTATATATTAAATTATGAATATATTTAAAAAAATTAAATGAAATAAATATATTAAATAGATAATATATATAATAATAATTAAAATTAGGAAAAATAAAAAAAATCAAATACAACTTCCAAAATCCTTATTTTATTTGAACTTATCTAGTTCAAAATCCTTCCAGTCTGAAAAAAAAAAGAGGAAATGAGACTTTCATACAATATCTTAATTGAATTCTATGTAATGATCAATAATTTCAGTTTTATTCTATTCTATATCTATATGGATATTAAACTCCCAGCAACAATCACTTTTTTGAGATGGAATTGACGAACAACTAATACCATTAATAGTGTTTATGAATGTCGAATAAAAAAAATGGGGCGTCGCCAAGCGGTAAGGCATCGGGTTTTGGTCCCGCCATTCGGAGGTTCGAATCCTTCCGTCCCAGAGCATATCCATTCATGATGTATATCCTATTTGAATAAAAATTGTATCTCGGGATAAAAATGACCCTTTTTTAATCATTCGTCTATAATCTAAATAGAGTCGCTTTTGAATCCACATCAATCGTCAAACTCTATTTTTTTTTCGAATCATTTACAGATAGATAATATTAATATATTAATATATATAATAATATTATATATTATATAATATAAGAAAAAAATTCAATTCAAAATTGATAAAATTCATTTTTTTTAAAAAAACAAACTATCGAATCGAATATGAATCTTATTCATACAATATCGAAGGAATTTGCGGTTTTTTACTTCCCTTTTAGATTTGGAAATTGTCCATTTTCAAAAAACCAAGAAGTAAAAAGGATGGGTTATTATGTATCGATTGAATCAAAAACTATTCACAATTCCAGAATTGAATCAATTCAATTACATACTGGATCCAAATAAAACTTGGTTCGAAACGATAAAAGCAACGTGCGGCTTGAAAGACATAATTAGATTAGCTGTGGATTCTTCTATCCACTATTTTTTCGAGTATATGGAAATGGGAGTGCTCTTGGCTCGACCTCGTTTGTTTTGTTCCACTGGAACTGGGTGTTTGGGGAACAGGAGAGGGGTTGATGATCTAAATAATACACGATGGAGTTCGAGTTGATTTTTGTTTTCTCAGGGGAAAGTATGGAAGGGTAGCGAAAATTAATAAAATAAATTAGAACAACTTATTAAGTATCTTTTTTATAGAGAAAGCGAAAAGATAAAATTTGAGCAAGGTAAACAATAGTAAATTTTGTTAGAATTGATAAAAAAAAACTATTGCAAGCAAAAGTGTATTCCGGGATACAATCCTGAATTTGTATAATTCAAAGAAAAAAAAAAAGAAATGGTTGGTATGTTGCTGTTTTTTTTTTAAACGATTTTAGATCCCTTAAGTAATGTCTAAACCTAATGATTCAAGGAAAAGCTAAAAGATCCTGGACCAAGTAAATACCAATTCTAAATTGTCGCAATAATTCTATTACCCCAATAATTCTATTACTTCTATTAAATACAATGAAGAGAAAAGGATTAGATTAGAAGAAAAAAGAGGGGGCAATAAAAGAGGGGTACTAGAATTGATGAAAAGGAATTCCAGCACATATAATATAGTGACATACATAGTGAAATAATACTATGTGTTCTCACCAAAAAGAATGATTTTTTTTTATACCCACTCGCTCCTTATTAACTTATTACTAGTTACCAATCCTAGTGATTGGATTTATATATATTAGTAAAAAGATGTGATAGAATATTTTGAATATTCTATATTTATGTTTAATGATTTTTCTTCGAATGACTATTCATCTATTGTATTTTAATGGTAATAGAGGAAAAACTCTATGGAAAAATGGTGGTTCAATTCTATGCTGTTTTATAGGCAGTTAGAATACAGGTGTGGGCTAAGTAACTCAATGGATAGTTTTGGTCCTGTTGAAAATACCAGTGCAAGTGAAGACCCAATTTTGATTGATATGGAAAAAGACTTTGCTAGCTGGAATGATAGTGACAATTCTAGTTACAGTAATGTTGATTATTTAGTCGGTGTCAGGAACATTAGAAATTTCCTATCTGATAAAATTCTTTTAGTTAGGGATAACAATAGCCAAAGGAACCGTTATTCCATATATTTTGATATTGAAAATCAATTTTTGGAGATTTCTAATGATCCTTCTTTTCTAAGTGAACCAGAAAGTTTTTTTGATAGTTATAATAAGAATTCTAGCTATCTGAATAATGTCTCTAAGAGACATGAGAATCATTACATGTATGATACTAAATCGAGTTGGAAAAATGGCATTCATAATTGCATTGAAAGTTATCTTCGTTCTCAAATCTGTATTGTTAGTCACATTTTAGGTGAAAGTGATAAATACAATGACAGTTACTTTTATACTTCTATTTGTGGTAAGGGCGGAAATAGTAGTGAAAGCGAGAGTTCTTCCATAAAAACAACTATCACGAATGAGAATTTAACTAAAAGAGAGGATTCTAAAGATCTCGATGAAACTCAAAAATACAAGCATTTATGGATTGAATGCGAAAATTGTTATGGATTAAATTATAGGAAATTTTTTAAATCAAAAATGAATATTTGTGAACACTGTGGATATCATTTGAAAATGAGCAGTTCAGATAGAATCGAACTTTCGATTGATCCAGGTACTTGGAATCCTATGGATGAAGACATGGTCTCTATGGATCCCATTGAATTTCATTCGGAAGAGGAATCCGAATCCTATAAGAATCGTATGGACTCTTATCAAAGAAAGACAGGATTAACTGAGGCTGTTCAAACAGGCACAGGTCAACTAAACGGGATTCCTGTAGCAATTGGGATCATGGATTTTCAGTTTATGGGGGGTAGTATGGGATCTGTAGTAGGCGAGAAAATAACCCGTTTGGTCGAACATGCTGGCAATCAACTTTTACCTCTTATTCTAGTATGTGCGTCCGGAGGAGCACGTATGCAAGAAGGAAGTCTGAGCTTGATGCAAATGGCTAAAATATCTTCTGCTTTATATGAGTATCAAAAAAAGAAAAGGTTATTCTATGTATCCATCCTTACATCTCCTACTACTGGTGGGGTGACCGCCAGTTTCGGCATGTTGGGCGATATCATTATTGCCGAACCCGATGCTTACATTGCATTTGCGGGTAAAAGAGTAATTGAACAAACGTTGAATACGACAATACCCGAAGGTTCACAAGTAGCTGAATATTTATTCCAAAAGGGCTTATTTGATTCAATCGTACCGCGTAATCCTTTAAAAGGGGTTTTAAGTGAGTTATTTCAGCTCCATGCTTTCTTCCCTTTGTGAAAAATTTAGCAGAGCTTAAAAGATTTTTTTTCTTTTTCCAAATAAAAAAATGAAAAAGTGTATTATCATACCTATGTTCCTTGCGGAAATAGAAGGCGAAATCAATCCATTTTTTTAGTTCTACGTTTTACATTCATTCTTTCTATTTTTTATTATTTTAATAATATATTATTATATATAGAATTAGATTCTATTTTATACTCCTCAATATACTCTTTTCTACTCATTCTATTAAGTGAATATATATATTCAGTTAATAGAATGAGTAGAATCCATAAAAAATACTTATCGAAAAAAGTGATCCATTGAGTCATACTAAGTATATTTGAATTCTATTGATTATAGACTATCTTTATAACAATATAAGAAAAAAATGCGATATATAAATTAAATATTCTATAATTAATAATTATATATAGCAGGTACAAATATTAAATCGAGGTACCCATTCTATGATAAACTTACCTTCCATTTTTGTGCCTTTAGTGGGCCTAGTATTTCCGGCACTTGCAATGGCTTCTTTATTTCTTTATGTTCAAAAGAACAAGATCTTTTAGATACGGACAATAGGCACAAATCAAGTATATTTTTTTAGATCAGGGAGCAACTTGATGAATAATCACTCCTAAAGGTTTACACCATAATAGTGCTAGTTGATGAGAGTTACTTCGGAAACAAAGAAGAATCAAGTCAAATTAATTTACTTGGGTTTGGTTTATTTATTCTAACAATTCCAATAAAACAGAACTGGATCTAATATGAGTTGTCGATCAGAACGTATATGGGTAGAACTTATAGCGGGGTCTCGAAAAACTAGCAATTTCTGCTGGGCCTTTATCCTTTTTTTAGGTTCATTGGGGTTCTTATTGGTTGGAATTTCCAGTTATCTTGGTAGGAATTTGTTATCTTTATTTCCGTCTTAGCAAATTCTTTTTTTTCCACAAGGAATCGTGATGTCTTTCTATGGAATCGCGGGTCTCTTTATTAGTTCATATTTGTGGTGTACAATTTGGTGGAATGTGGGTAGTGGTTATGATCGATTCGATAAAAAAGCGGGAATAGTGTGTATTTTTCGTTGGGGATTTCCTGGAAAAAATCGTCGTATTTTTCTTCGATTTCTTATGAAAGATATTCAGTCCATCAGAATAGAAGTTAAAGAGGGTATTTCTACTCGTCGTATCCTTTATATGGAAATCATAGGACAGGGGGCCATCCCCCTGACTCGTATTGACGAGAATTTAACTTCACGAGAAATTGAACAAAAAGCTGCAGAATTGGCCTATTTCTTGCGTGTACCAATTGAATTACTTTGAAAAAAAGAAATGAAACTGAAAAAATGAATGCTTTCTTCGGAAAAAGAGATTTTGTTTTGATAGAAGGGGCCCTCTTTGGATTCGAAATCCGACTAATATTCATTACGCGAAGTGTTCCTCCGTGTCTTCATTAAAAATTCTAATTGCTTCGAATCTTAGTAATTGATGTCCTTTGATGAAAGAAAATAATATTTTATTTTTTCGTCATGCCAAAATTGGCAGTGGATTCTTTCGATTTTTAGTCTATTTCTTTATTGTTTCTAAATTCAAGAACTAATTCCCGAATTGAAAATAAAAAAAACGCGGGAATAGATTATAGATTTTCTATGACTTGTAATAGAACTTATGCTTGATAGAAACATTATTATCATCCTATATAGTTGACGGATGAGATAAAGCCGAAGCTGAGTTCGTTCATTAAATAAAGACGAAAAATGGCAAAAAAGAAAGCATTCATTCCCCTTCGATATCTTACACCTATAGTCTTTTTGCCCTGGTGCATCTCTTTCACATTTCAAAAAAGTCTGGAATCTTGGGTTACTAATTGGTGGAATACTAAGCAACCTGAAATTTTCTTGAATATCATTCAAGAAAAGATTATTCTAAAAAAATTCATAGAATTCAAGGAACTATTCCTCTTGGATGAAATGCTAAAGGAATACCCGGAACTACGTTCACAAAATCTTCGTACCAAAATATACAAAGAAACCATCCAATTGATCACGACGCACAACGAGGATCGTATCCATGCAATTTTGCATTTCTCGACAAACATACTTAGTTTTGTTATTCTAAGTGGTTATTCCAGTCTGGGTAATCAAGAACTTCTTATTCTTAACTCATGGGTTCGAGAATTCCTATATAACTTAAGTGACACAATAAAAGCTTTTTCCATTCTTTTATTAACAGATTTATGTATAGGATTCCATTCGACCCATGGGTGGGAACTAATGATTGGTTCTCTCTATAAAGATTTTGGATTTGCTCAGAATGATCAAATTATATCTGGTCTTGTTTCCACATTTCCAGTCATTTTAGATACTATTATAAAATATTGGATTTTCCGTTATTTAAATTGCGTATCTCCATCACTTGTCGTGATTTATCATTCAATGAATGACTGAAAAAAAGATCCGCGGGTTAGGTCAAATTGGAAAGTTTGTTATTTTTATTTTTTACATTTTTCAAAAGCAAGCTAAACAACATTCCAATCTTTTTCTTTATCGCCACCACCCAAGAGATTCTTCCCATATTCCAGGAATAGTTTTTCAGTAAATAGCCGAATCATGGATAGGGAACTAACTATGCCAGTGACCTACCAAAATTTATTGTAGAAATTGAATTTTCAGGATCAATGATTGGACCATGCAAACTAGAAATGCCATTTCTTGGATAAAGGAAGAGATTACTCGATCCATTTCCGTATCGCTCATAATATATATATTAATTCGAGCACCTATTTCAGATGCATATCCCATTTTTGCACAACAGGGATATGAAAATCCGCGAGAAGCGACAGGTCGTATTGTATGTGCCAATTGCCATTTGGCTAATAAGCCCGTGGATATTGAAGTTCCACAAACGGTACTTCCCGATACTGTATTTGAAGCGGTTGTTCGAATTCCTTATGATATGCAAATCAAACAAGTTCTTGCTAATGGTAAAAAGGGGGCTTTGAATGTCGGGGCTGTTCTTATTTTACCGGAGGGCTTTGAATTGGCCCCCCCCGATCGTATTTCACCCGAGATTAAAGAAAAGCTGGGTAATCTCTCTTTTCAAAGCTATCGTCCCACAAAAAAAAACATTCTTGTGGTAGGTCCTGTTCCCGGCCAGAAATATAGTGAAATCACCTTTCCTATCCTTTCCCCCAATCCCGCTACTGAGAGAGATGTTCACTTCTTAAAATATCCAATATATGTAGGCGGGAACAGGGGGAGGGGTCAAATTTATCCCGACGGGAGCAAGAGTAATAATACTGTGTATAATGCTACAGCAGCGGGGATAGTAAAAAAAATCATACGAAAAGAAAAGGGGGGATACGAAATAACTATAGCGGATGCATCGGATGGACGTGAAGTGATTGATATTATACCTCCAGGACCAGAACTTCTTGTTTCGGAGGGTGAATCTATCAAACTTGATCAACCATTAACGAGTAATCCTAATGTGGGTGGATTTGGTCAGGGGGATGCAGAAATAGTACTTCAAGATCCGTTACGTGTCCAAGGTCTTTTGTTCTTCTTGGCATCGCTTATTTTGGCACAAATCTTCTTGGTTCTTAAAAAGAAACAATTTGAGAAGGTGCAATTGTCCGAGATGAATTTCTAATTTACAGGTCCGCGAATTTATGAACATATTAAGCCTAAGCCGGTAAAAGAACTAAATTTTAGTCGATAAATTCTGTACTGTAATTCTATTCTGTATAATCAAAAATTTAAGAAAAAGGACCGAACCTTTGATTCTTTCGAGTCTTTTTCTACCGTATTTAGAGAATTCCTTGTACTGCAGTACTAGTCAGTCATAGTATATATAGTGAAGAAGACTATTTTACTTTGCGTTTTTTCAACCCAATAAATTAGAGCAATATGATTATGTCACTGTTTTCAGATTTCAATGTCCTACAATAGAAAACAATTATTAGTTTTTTATTGTTGTAATATAAGAAAAATAGTTGGAGAATATTAAGCACAGTAGAAATCAAAATAGGGAAAACGAGATTCTAGGAGAGATTTTATTTTTTATCTTTTCCTAGAGTCCGATTGTTTTTTGATTGTAGCAAAATATCGAAATAGAAAATCTTTTCTATTCTATTTATATAGAATAATACTTGTTGATTCCCTTCTTTGAGCGGAACCTTTATGAGATAAGATAAAATATCATCTTAATGAATACAGTATACCACATTATGTAGTGGACAAACAAAAGAAGGGGGGTTGACCCAACAATAAGATTTCGAATAGAAAAAGGGAATAAAGATAGAATAGAATTAAGAATATATTACAATAGAATTAAACAGAATTCATATTATTTCCATTGCGATATCCCGAAAAAGTAAATCAAATGATTCCCCTTTTATTCTTTTTTTACTTTTCTTTCAACTTAAATTGAAAGAAATTTTCCTCTGGAAAAGACTTTTTTTAATCAAAAAATAAAGTTCATTTTTAAAAAACATTAAAAAAAATTGAAATGGACTTTTTTGAAACATTGAAAAAAGTTATCTATTGAGTCATTTATAGAATAAGAAATCTTCTTCTTATTAAGAACTCAACGGGACCCCCTCGAATTCATCAACAAAAAGAGTGGATCCCTGTTGAGTTCTTCTTACACGTTCATTTTGCAAACTCAATTCATCTGATTACTACAGGGATGAACCCAATCCGGAATATGAACCATAAAAGAAAATACCAATTAAACCGATCACAGGAATACCAGTTACAGTACCTATTAACCAAAGAGGAATCCTTCCAGTAGTATCGGCCATTTATCCCACTTTCCTCCACATTTGATCAGGTAGTCATGCTAGTGACATNTGCTAGTGACATAAACAGTCATAGATAATTATTAAATTATATCCTTCCGAATGGGATAAGAGAATTCCGAATACGTATACGTATTTATTCCCTTTCTTCTATTAATTGAAGAAA
>NW_015496072.1:27234-27344 GCF_000816755.2 Arachis ipaensis
TCTTATTGGTTGGAATTTCCAGTTATCTTGGTAGGAATTTGTTATCCTTATTTCCGTCTCAGCAAATTCTTTTTTTTCCACAAGGAATCGTGATGTCTTTCTATGGAATC
>NW_015496072.1:31390-31498 GCF_000816755.2 Arachis ipaensis
AATTATCAAATCTTCGGAAATGATTGCTGCAACGTATCACATAAATTCTTGAAATTAAAAAACAAATTCTCTATGGTCGAACAGGATATCTTTTATTTTTTCCTCGAG
>NW_015496072.1:35838-36722 GCF_000816755.2 Arachis ipaensis
TATGGCTGATGAGTCTCATCTGTCGGTTATACAGCCAACCCGACATGTCCTGGTAGTTAACCATTAGACAGTCCCTCTGTGTGCGCATCCCCAAGCTCAATAATATTCCACGGAGTCAAACTCCAAGCTCAAATATAATATTCCATGGAGTCACACTCCAAGCTCGATAATACGGTATTCCATGGAGTTGAACTCCAAACTCAATAATATTCCATGGAGTCAAACTCCAAGCTCAAATATAATATTCAATATATATATGCATGCCCAACCCATTTTGGTTTTTTATTTCTAGCCCAGTTCATTTTGAATTTGGTAGTTTGACCGTGGAATTTCGTTCTTTCTTTATTTCCGGAATATGAGTGTGTGACTTGTTCTAATTGATCTTATTGCAAATACAGAACAAAAATAAAGGATCTGTCATCTTGATAGAGATGGTTTTACCCCGTCAGATTAAACAGCCATTTGGTCTCCATCAAAGTCTGCATTGAATCCCTTACAAACTAATGGGTGTAAACAAATAGCGCGCCCTTCCACTAAAATAGGTTGGAATGCCTGTATGCCTAATCTATGCAGAGTAGGCGCTCTATTTAGCAAGACGGGTGGGGGAATCTGGGGGGTTAAAGTGCCCGGTCACATCTTGCGACAGAGGGTCAACAAATAGTCTCAAATACACAAGCCACATAATAATCTCTTTCTTTTTTTTAAAATAACACTTCAAATCAAAACTCCAATCCTTATAGAAATTTTGGCAGTATCTCCTCTAAAACTCAAATTTCTACCACCCATCAAGGGTCCCAACTATCAAACCAAACACCTCTCAGTCATTCAAATCATTTCCAGTAACAAATTATTTCAAAATCAAACAAATACCAATATTAAATCTT
>NW_015496072.1:56062-56181 GCF_000816755.2 Arachis ipaensis
ACCGTTGAATTCAGAATATGGTAAAGTAGCTCCGGGGTGGGGAACTACTCCTTTAATGGGTGTTGCAATGGCTTTATTTGCTATATTTCTATCTATTATTTTAGAAATTTATAATTCGT
>NW_015496072.1:57975-58086 GCF_000816755.2 Arachis ipaensis
ACCGGGCTTCGTAAGATCCACTAAAATAAGTGAAGTGGTCTAATACGGATTCCGTCTTATCGATTTCACTTAACTTAATAGTATTGAAATGCATTCATTTCCTATGCATTG
>NW_015496072.1:59891-60007 GCF_000816755.2 Arachis ipaensis
CCACCGCGCAAGCCCCCCTACAGAGGATAGGCCGGTTCACTTGAAGAGATTCTTTTCTATGATCAGACTTGATCATGTCCTGGATGACCGGGCTTCGTAAGATCCACTAAAATAAG
>NW_015496073.1:0-3099 GCF_000816755.2 Arachis ipaensis
AAGGCGAGCCGTAATGGCCTCATCTTTGGCAAGCTCCTCCAGTTTTTTTCACAGTTTTTTTGCCTTTTTTTTTACGTTGTGTTGACCCTCGTTCTTTAAATGACGCTATCCCGAGGAGGACACCTAAAGGCGTGCCGTAATGGCCTCATCTTTGCAAGCTCCTCCGGTTTTTTCTCACAGTTTTTTCTAGGTTTTTTCCCGGTTTTTTTTTTACGTAGTACTGACCCTGGTTCTTTAAATGACGCTATCCCGAGGAGGACACCTAAAGGCGAGCCGTAATGGCCACATCTTTGGCAAGCTCCTCCGGTTTTTTTCCCAATTTTTTTTCCTTTTTTTTTCAGGTAATTTCCCTTTTTTTTTTTTTTTACGTTGTGCTGCCCCTCGTTCTTTAAATGACGCTATCCCGAGAAGGGCACCTAAAGGCGAGCTGTAATGGCCTCATCTTTGGCAAGCTCCTCCGGATTTTTTCACAGTTTTTTCCCTTTTTTTTTATGTTGTGCTGAACCTTGTTCTTTAAATGAGGCTATCTCGAGGAGGACACCAAAAGTCGAGCCGTAATGGCCTCATCTTCGGCAGGCTCCTCCGGTTTTTTTTTTTGTTTTTTTTTTTTTTTTTTTTTTACGTCCTGCTGCCCCTCGTTCTTTAAATGACGCTATCCCGAGAAGGGCACCTAAAGGCGAGCTGTAATGGCCTCATCTTTGGCAAGCTCCTCCGGATTTTTTCACAGTTTTTTCCCTTTTTTTTTATGTTGTGCTGAACCTTGTTCTTTAAATGAGGCTATCTCGAGGAGGACACCAAAAGTCGAGCCGTAATGGCCTCATCTTCGGCAGGCTCCTCCGGTTTTTTTTTTTGTTTTTTTTTTTTTTTTTTTTTTACGTCCTGCTGCCCCTCGTTCTTTAAATGACGCTATCCCGAGAAGGGCACCTAAAGGCGAGCTGTAATGGCCTCATCTTTGGCAAGCTCCTCCGGATTTTTTCACAGTTTTTTCCCTTTTTTTTTATGTTGTGCTGAACCTTGTTCTTTAAATGAGGCTATCTCGAGGAGGACACCAAAAGTCGAGCCGTAATGGCCTCATCTTCGGCAGGCTCCTCCGGTTTTTTTTTTTGTTTTTTTTTTTTTTTTTTTTTTACGTCCTGCTGCCCCTCGTTCTTTAAATGACGCTATCCCGAGAAGGGCACCTAAAGGCGAGCTGTAATGGCCTCATCTTTGGCAAGCTCCTCCGGATTTTTTCACAGTTTTTTCCCTTTTTTTTTATGTTGTGCTGAACCTTGTTCTTTAAATGAGGCTATCTCGAGGAGGACACCAAAAGTCGAGCCGTAATGGCCTCATCTTCGGCAGGCTCCTCCGGTTTTTTTTTTTGTTTTTTTTTTTTTTTTTTTTTTACGTCCTGCTGCCCCTCGTTCTTTAAATGACGCTATCCCGAGAAGGGCACCTAAAGGCGAGCTGTAATGGCCTCATCTTTGGCAAGCTCCTCCGGATTTTTTCACAGTTTTTTCCCTTTTTTTTTATGTTGTGCTGAACCTTGTTCTTTAAATGAGGCTATCTCGAGGAGGACACCAAAAGTCGAGCCGTAATGGCCTCATCTTCGGCAGGCTCCTCCGGTTTTTTTTTTTGTTTTTTTTTTTTTTTTTTTTTTACGTCCTGCTGCCCCTCGTTCTTTAAATGACGCTATCCCGAGAAGGGCACCTAAAGGCGAGCTGTAATGGCCTCATCTTTGGCAAGCTCCTCCGGATTTTTTCACAGTTTTTTCCCTTTTTTTTTATGTTGTGCTGAACCTTGTTCTTTAAATGAGGCTATCTCGAGGAGGACACCAAAAGTCGAGCCGTAATGGCCTCATCTTCGGCAGGCTCCTCCGGTTTTTTTTTTTGTTTTTTTTTTTTTTTTTTTTTTACGTCCTGCTGCCCCTCGTTCTTTAAATGACGCTATCCCGAGAAGGGCACCTAAAGGCGAGCTGTAATGGCCTCATCTTTGGCAAGCTCCTCCGGTTTTTTTCATGGTTTTTTTCTCGGTTTTTTTCCGGTTTTTCCCTTTTTTATTTATTTATTTTTTTTTACGTTATGCTGACCCTCGTTCTTTAAATGACGCTATCCCGAGGAGGACACTTAAAGTCGAGCCGTAATGGCCTCATCTTTGGCAAGCTCCTCCGGTTTTTTTCACAGCTTTTTTTCCTTTTTTTTTTCAGGTAATTTCCCTTTTTTTTTTTTTACGTTGTGCTGACCCTCGTTCTTTAAATGACGCTATCCCGAGAAGGACACTGATGACAGGTCATCTTAGCCTATTTTAACTAGTCTTTTTCTTTTGTTTTCATTAGAATTATGCACTTTCTTGAGCCACAAGCAAGCCAATTAGGTAGATTTTCATGTTTCCTTTGATTTAATCAACCATGTATGAATTCATGCTATTTCATGAGGTTATATACTATAATTGTTACATATTATGAAAGAATGAATATCTCATGATTTTAAGCATAGCTTTGATGTGTTTGGTTGATTAATGATAGGTGAAGAAAGCTTGGAGAAAGGTTGAAGCAAGAAGGAATGGCTAGGAGTAAAGAGAAGACAATGGAATAAGTGAAATTGAACCAGGAAGCAAAAAGCTGGACCTAAAGTTAGCCTCAAACTTTTGCACAAACTTTTGGGTGAAAAGTTAGCCCCAACGTTAGCCCCTAACTTTTGGGCTAACGTTGGAACTTGAAAATCACTCCCTGGGTACCAAAAGTTTGCGCCAACGTTAGCCTCTAACTTTGAGGCTAACGTTGGCACATGAAAATCACCCCTGGGCACCAAAAGTTTGTGCCAACGTTAGCCCCTAATTTTGAGGCTAACGTTGGCATGAAGAAAACCTCCCTGGGCACCAAAGGTTTGCGCCAACGTTAGCCCCCTAACTTGGTGGCTAACGTTAGCTGCTGATATGAAAAGTTTGGGCAAAAGTTAGCCCCCTAACTTTTGCTCAGACTTTTGGTCCAACTTTTGCAAAACTCAAACCCGGTTCAATTGGTTCGTTTTGGTTCCTCTTCAAACTCCAAGAGCAATCAACCAAGGCCTCTTTCAACCCAATTCCACCAAGAGCAAAGGCCCAACTCAAGGCTTGAAGATCATT
>NW_015496073.1:4626-10243 GCF_000816755.2 Arachis ipaensis
GTGGTGATCTAGATCTAGCATTTTTATTTTTATTTTTCTCTAATTTCGACTAACCCACTAACTGTTTGAATTTTTGCCTGAGATAACTGAAATTTCGCTTTAGCAACAAAGTGAAGTTTTCCGGGAAATTTCTGGCTCTATGCAATGCTCTTGCTTACACAAGAGAAGCAATTTATGCCACTAATCTCCCAAGTCTATCAACTGTTTGATACTTTGTGCCAACTAACCTTCTGAATCACATTCTGAGCTTGAAAATATTCAATCATCACTTGAATTTTTGTGACTGTGCAGATCATGGAGGAGAACTCAACAAATTCTAGCAATCATGAGAGTAATATCCCCACCTTGGATGATAATGTAACCCATAGTTCGAAGCAACTATCCATAGCCATGAATGATGTTGCCCAATGGTTTGAAGCTTTTCCACAAGGAAGCATTATCGGATGGGAAGAACTGATGAATGGGCTCCTAGTCAAATTGAACCCATCACAAAGAACTGTTAAGCCAGAGGCAGAAGTACATCCATTCACACAAGAGAAAGAAATCGAAGGTGCTCGTGCAGTAATAAGCCAAAACAAGCAGATACATCAGAAGACTCTACAACAACTGGACATGATGGCTAGGAAAATCACTGAGTTGAGACATGCTGTAATACATACATACAACCTGACTCAAAGCTCATATGGGAGTAATCAAGCTGAACACAGTTTTGGGGTCATTAACCATGAGCAACAGAGTTATGAGCAACTACAATCTCCAAGCAATCACTCTAGCATGCTCCAACACAGGCCTCAAAATGATGTGTACAATCCACCTTGGAGAACTCATTCTAATGGGAGGGGGGTTGAGAACCAAAACCAAAAACCAAGGGACTTCAACTGCAACAATCCCAGCTTCAAAAACCAACTCAAAACACACCCCCACAACAACAATCACACACACTTCCAACCCCGTCCTACCTCACCATTCGCTCAAAATGACTGTCATCAACCACCACAATTGACACAGCCACAATCACTTCCAACCTTTCAAAGAATCTATATTCTAGAAATGCTGATGGAGAGGTCCATAAAAATTCAAGAAATGATGGTAATAGAGCGGGAAGAAATAAAGAAACATCAAGAGATGATAAGAAAGAACCAGGAGGCTTCACTCAGAAGACTTGAAAGGCAGATGGAACAACTGGTTCAAAACCTTGCTGAATTAAGTGAGAAGGAGGGGACTCTGAACCCAAAGAGCCATGAAAAGGATGCTGTGTTGAAAGAGAAGGGAGTCATGGAGGAAAGTAAGAGGGCTATGGAAAGAGAAACAGAGGGAAGGAAGCCCATAGCAAGAGGAGGAAACCTAAGGCAACAGAAGCCTCAACTTCCATGAGCACAGAGTGAAGGATGTCAAGCTAGTGACAATAAAAGAGCGCTTGTTGGGAGGCAACCCAACCGGAGGTAACTATCTTTTCATATCTATTTTAATAAAAGGTTAATCAGTTCTATCTATAATGCAAGAAGCTAAGTTACCAAAACAATCTAAAGAAGAATGCAGGATTCTAAGTTTGGTGTTTCACCAAAATCCCATTATAAAACACATTCTCACTCTCTGCATAATGCTGGCTTCAAGCATGTTGGATGAACTAGTTAACTATCCTGCTGTTTCCTAGTTTTCAGTTTTATTGCTTTTGAAAAAGAAGAAGAAAAGAAAAAAGTTATTACACATGGTTAATTTGATGCATGAAACCCATTGGCAAGGTACTAAGTTTGGTGTTCTCACACCAAAGTAAGTTCAAAAGCCATAAATAAATCAGCCAGACTAACCATTGTTTCCAAGTGCTTGGGGAACAAGCAACTTTCAATATCATTGCAGAGGTCCATACAAGCTTTTGGAAGGATTAAGAATCATCAATCAAAGAAACAAAAGATGAACCTAAAGGCCAGCAATGATGATGATGAGAAGAAGGAAAGCAAGCGAACTCCAAAAGGTTGTATTGTTAAGAGATTATCTTACATCAAACACTGCTATGATTGAGAGTGGTTTAGTTTCACTGATTATCTGTCTGCATAGCATAGTTTTTCTGTAATTCAATAAGCAAGATGCTTGATCATTCACAACATTCTTATCTTCAAAACTTGTTTGCACTCAATTTTCAAGAAATACATCACATGAAAGTTCTTTGAAAAGAAAGATTGAGGAATCAAACAATTTTGAGGGAAGCAAAAGATTAGGAGAAGTGGTGGTTCTAGTTGTATGATTTTGTATTGAGGTTGCATGCTTGTGAAAATTTGCATGGGAGCTCATAGGCAAGACATGAAGTTCAAAAAAGTATTGTGGAGATTCTCAAAAATTTATTGATCCAAGAAGCAGCAAACAAAACAAAAGAAAGAAAAGAAAATACAAAGACAAAAAGAACATGGTCCAAGGCTCTGAGCATCAATTACTAGGCAGAAAAGAAAGAAGAAGTAATGACTCAAAGAGTTGTTAGCCTAGTAAAATGCTTGTGGTTAAGTTGTGTCAAAGAAAGAGGCTTGAGCAAGTAAATCCTTAAGGGTGCTTTAACACCCGATACCTTAAAACCAACTGGTTTAGGAGTATTGATTGAAAGCTTAATTAAAGAGCCGCTTTGAGACATGATACTTAGAGTCGAGGCCAAAGCACAGAAACTATAAGCTGCTTCAAGGTGATTACATATAAAGAGATCTCCATGATACCATTTGAATGAAAATCCTAAGACCTAAGACTCCCAATATGTGAGGACTAGTAAGCACTGAAGCCCTTGCAAGAGCACCTGATTTAGAGTTCACCCCACTGTACCTGATACCTGATCTCACTGGACTTTACAAGTTATTCTTCAATCCATCTTAATTGAAAGAACCCTGGAGCATAAATTTATTTACGTTGTGCTGACACTCGTTCTTTAAATGACGCTATCACGAGGAGGACACCTAAAGGCGAGCCGTAATGGACTCATCTTTGGCAAGCTCCTCTGATTTTTTTCTCATAGTTTTTTCTAGGTTTTTTCTCGGTTTTTTTTTTACGTTGTGCTGACCCTCGTTCTTTAAAAGACGCTACCCCGAGGAGGAAACCTAAAGGCGAGCTGTAATTGCCTCATCTTCGGCAGGTTCGTCAGGTTTTTTTTTGTTGTGCTATCCCGAGGAGGACACCTAAAGGCGAGCCGTAATGGCCTCATCTTCGGCAAGCTCTTCTGTTTTATTTTTTTTACGTTGTGCTGACCCTCGTTCTTTAATTGATGCTATCCCAAGGAGGACACCTAAAGGGGAGCCGTAATGGCCTCATCTTCGGTAGGCTCCCCCGGTATTTTTTTTTTACGTTGTGCTGACCCTCATTCTTTAAATGACGCTATCCCGAGGAGGACACCTAAAGGCGAGCCGTAATGGCCTCATCTTTGGCAAGCTCCGCCGGTTTTTTTCACAGTTTTTTTTCCTTTTTTTTTATGTTAGGCTGAACCTTGTTCTTTAAATGACGCTATCCCGAGGAGGATACCTAAAGGCGAGCCGTAATGGCCTCATCTTCGGCAGGCTCCTACGGTTTTTTTTGTGTTTTTTTTTACATAGTGCTGACCCTCGTTCTTTGAATGACGCTATCCCGAGGAGGACACCTAAAGGCGAGCCGTAATGGCCTCATCTTTGGCAAGCTCCTCCGGATTTTTTCACAGTTTTTTCCCTTTTTTTTATGTTGTGCTGACCCTTGTTCTTTAAATGACGCTATCTCGAGGAGGACACCTAAAGGCGAGCCGTAATGGCCTCATCTTGGGCAGGCTCTGATTTTTTTTCACAGTTTTTTCTCGGTTTTTTCCGGATTTTTCCCAGTTTTTTTTTTTTTTACGTTGTGCTGACCCTCGTTCTTTAAATGACGCTATCCCGAGGAGGACCCCTAAAGGCGAGCCGTAATGGCCTCATCTTGGGCAGGCTCTGATTTTTTTTCACAGTTTTTTCTCGGTTTTTTCCGGATTTTTCCCAGTTTTTTTTTTTTTTACGTTGTGCTGACCCTCGTTCTTTAAATGACGCTATCCCGAGGAGGACCCCTAAAGGCGAGCCGTAATGGCCTCATCTTGGGCAGGCTCTGATTTTTTTTCACAGTTTTTTCTCGGTTTTTTCCGGATTTTTCCCAGTTTTTTTTTTTTTTACGTTGTGCTGACCCTCGTTCTTTAAATGACGCTATCCCGAGGAGGACCCCTAAAGGCGAGCCGTAATGGCCTCATCTTGGGCAGGCTCTGATTTTTTTTCACAGTTTTTTCTCGGTTTTTTCCGGATTTTTCCCAGTTTTTTTTTTTTTTACGTTGTGCTGACCCTCGTTCTTTAAATGACGCTATCCCGAGGAGGACCCCTAAAGGCGAGCCGTAATGGCCTCATCTTGGGCAGGCTCTGATTTTTTTTCACAGTTTTTTCTCGGTTTTTTCCGGATTTTTCCCAGTTTTTTTTTTTTTTACGTTGTGCTGACCCTCGTTCTTTAAATGACGCTATCCCGAGGAGGACCCCTAAAGGCGAGCCGTAATGGCCTCATCTTGGGCAGGCTCTGATTTTTTTTCACAGTTTTTTCTCGGTTTTTTCCGGATTTTTCCCAGTTTTTTTTTTTTTTACGTTGTGCTGACCCTCGTTCTTTAAATGACGCTATCCCGAGGAGGACCCCTAAAGGCGAGCCGTAATGGCCTCATCTTGGGCAGGCTCTGATTTTTTTTCACAGTTTTTTCTCGGTTTTTTCCGGATTTTTCCCAGTTTTTTTTTTTTTTACGTTGTGCTGACCCTCGTTCTTTAAATGACGCTATCCCGAGGAGGACCCCTAAAGGCGAGCCGTAATGGCCTCATCTTGGGCAGGCTCTGATTTTTTTTCACAGTTTTTTCTCGGTTTTTTCCGGATTTTTCCCAGTTTTTTTTTTTTTTACGTTGTGCTGACCCTCGTTCTTTAAATGACGCTATCCCGAGGAGGACCCCTAAAGGCGAGCCGTAATGGCCTCATCTTGGGCAGGCTCTGATTTTTTTTCACAGTTTTTTCTCGGTTTTTTCCGGATTTTTCCCAGTTTTTTTTTTTTTTACGTTGTGCTGACCCTCGTTCTTTAAATGACGCTATCCCGTACGTTGTGCTGACCCTCGTTCTTTAAATGACGCTATCCCGAGGAGGACACCTAAAGGCGAGCCGTAATGGCCTCATCTTTAGCAAGCTTCTCCGGTTTTTTTCACAGTTTTTTTTGACGTTGTGCTAATCCTGGTTCTTTAAATGACGCTATCACGAGGAGGACACCTAAAGGCGAGCCGTAATGGACTCATCTTTGGCAAGCTCCTCCGATTTTTTTCTCATAGTTTTTTCTAGGTTTTTTCTCAGTTTTTTTTTTTACGTTGTGATGACCCTCGTTCATTAAATGACGCTATCCCGAGGAGGAAACCTAAAGGCGAGCTGTAATTGCCTCATCTTCGGCAGGTTCCTCTCGTTTTTTTTTGTTGTGCTATCCCGAGGAGGACTCCTAAAGGCGAGCCGTAATGGCCTCATCTTCGGCAGGCTCCTCCGGTTTTTTTCACAGTTTTTTTCCAAATTTTTTTTCCGTTTTTTTTTTTATTTATTATTATACGTTCTACTGACCCTCGTTCTTTAAATGACGCTATCCCGAGGAGGA
>NW_015496073.1:10760-11661 GCF_000816755.2 Arachis ipaensis
AGGACTCCTAAAGGCGAGCCGTAATGGCCTCATCTTCGGCAGGCTCCTCTGTTTTTTTTTTTTTACGTTCTGCTGACCCTCGTTTTTTAATTGATGCTATCCCGAGGAGAACACCTAAAGGGGAGCCGTAATGGCCTCATCTTCGGTAGGCTCCCCCGGTATTTTTTTTTTTACGTTGTGCTGACCCTCGTTCTTTAAATGACGCTATCCCGAGGAGGACACCTAAAGGCGAGCCGTAATGGCCTCATCTTTGGCAAGCTCCTCCGGTTTTTTTCACAGTTTTTTTCCCTTTTTTTTTATGTTGGGCTTAACCTTGTCCTTTAAATGACGCTATCCCGAGGAGGACATATAAAGGCGAGCCGTAATGGCCTCATCTTTGGCAAGCTCCTCCGGATTTTTTCACAGTTTTTCCCTTTTTTTTTATGTTGTGCTGAACCTTGTTCTTTAAATGACGCTATCTCGAGGAGGACATCTAAAGGCGACCCGTAATGGCCTCATCTTCGGCAAGCTCCTCCGGTTTTTTTTTTTGTTTTTTTTACGTAGTGCTGACCCTCGTTCTTTAAATGACGCTATCCCGAGGAGGACCCCTAAAGGCGAGCCGTAATGGCCTCATCTTTGGCAAGCTCCTCCGTTTTTTTTCATGGTTTTTTTCTCGGTTTTTTCCGGTTTTTCCCTTTTTTATTTATTTATTTTTTTTTATGTTATGCTGACCCTCGTTCTTTAAATGACACTATCCCGAGGAGGACACTTAAAGGCGAGCCGTAATGGCCTCATCTTAGGCAAGCTCTGATTTTTTTTCACAGTTTTTTCTCGGTTTTTTCCGGTTTTTTCCCAGTTTTTTTTTTTACGTTGTGCTGACCCTCGTTCTTTAAATGACGCTATCCCGAGGAGGACACCTAAA
>NW_015496073.1:11720-13479 GCF_000816755.2 Arachis ipaensis
ACCTAAAGGCGAGTCGTAATGGCCTCATCTTTGGCAAGCTCCTCCGATTTTTTTCACAGTTTTTTCTCGATTTTTTTCCGATTTTTTTTTTGTTTTTTCCCTTTTTTTTATTATTAATATTTTTTTTTACCTTGTGCTGACCATCGTTCTTTAAATGATGCTATCTCGAGGAGGACACCTAAAGGCGAGCCGTAATGGCCTCATCTTTGGCAAGCTCCTCCAATTTTTTCTCACAGTTTTTTCTAGGTTTTTTCCCGGTTTTTTTTTACGTTGTACTTACCCTTGTTCTTTAAATGACGCTATCCCGAGGAGGACACCTAAAGGCGAGCCGTAATGGCCTCATCTTTGGCAAGCTCCTCCAATTTTTTCTCACAGTTTTTTCTAGGTTTTTTCCCGGTTTTTTTTTACGTTGTACTGACCCTTGTTCTTTAAATGACGCTATCCCGAGGAGGACACCTAAAGGCGAGCCGTAATGGCCTCATCTTCGGCAGGCTCCTCTGTTTTATTTTTTTTACGTTGTGCTGACCCTCGTTCTTTAATTGATGCTATCCCGAGGAGGACACCTAAAGGGGAGCCGTAATGGCCTCATCTTCGGTAGGCTCCCCCGGTATTTTTTTTTTTACGTTGTGCTGACCCTCATTCTTTAAATGACGCTATCCCGAGGAGGACACCTAAAGCCGAGTCGTAATGGCCTCATCTTTGGCAAGCTCCTCCGGTTTTTTTCACAGTTTTTTTCCCTTTTTTTTTATGTAAGGCTGAACCTTGTCCTTTAAATGACGCTATCCCGAGGAGGATACCTAAAGGCGAACCGTAATGGCCTCATCTTCGGCAGGCTCCTACGGTTTTTTTTTTTTGTTTTTTTTTACATAGTGCTGACCCTCGTTCTTTAAATGATGCTATCCCGAGGAGGACACCTAAAGGCGAGCCGTAATGGCCTCATCTTTGGCAAGCTCCTCCGGATTTTTTCACAGTTTTTTCCCTTTTTTTTTATGTTGTGCTGAACCTTGTTCTTTAAATGACGCTATCTCGAGGAGGACCCCTAAAGGCGAGCCGTAATGGCCTCATCTTTGGCAAGCTCCTCCGGATTTTTTCACAGTTTTTTCCCTTTTTTTTTATGTTGTGCTGAACCTTGTTCTTTAAATGACGCTATCTCGAGGAGGACACCTAAAGGCGAGCCGTAATGGTCTCATCTTCATGACGCTATCCCGAGGAGGACACCTAAAGGCGAGCCGTAATGGCCTCATCTTTGGCAAGCTCCTCCGGTTTTTTTCATGGTTTTTTTCTCGGTTTTTTTCCGGTTTTTCCCTTTTTTATTTATTTATTTTTTTTTTACGTTATGCTGACCCTCGTTCTTTAAATGACGCTATCCCGAGGAGGACACTTAAAGGCGAGTCGTAATGGCCTCATCTTTGGCAAGCTCCTCCGGTTTTTTTCACAGTTTTTTTTCCTATTTCTTTTTTCAGATTTTTTAACAATTCATCCGGTATTTTTTTTTTTACGTTGTGCTGACCCTCATTCTTTAAATGACGCTATCCCGAGGAGGACACTTAAAGGCGATCCGTGACGGCCTCATCTTCGGTAGGCTCCTCTGTTTTTTTCTTTTTTCTTACGTTGTGCTGACACTCGTTCTTTAATTGATGCTATCCCGAGGAGGACACCTAAAGGGGAGCCGTAATGACCTCATCTTCGGTAGGCTCCCCCGGTTTTTTTTTTTTTTACGTTGTGCTGACCCTCGTTCTTTAAATGACCCTATCCCGAG
>NW_015496073.1:13671-22180 GCF_000816755.2 Arachis ipaensis
GAGGACACCTAAAGGCGAGTCGTAATGGCCTCATCTTTGGCAAGCTCCTCCGATTTTTTTCACAGTTTTTTCTCGATTTTTTTCCGATTTTTTTTTTGTTTATTCCCTTTTTTTTATTATTAATATTTTTTTTTACCTTGTGCTGACCATCGTTCTTTAAATGATGCTATCTCGAGGAGGACACCTAAAGGTGAGCCGTAACGGCCTCATCTTCGGCAGGATCCTCTATTTTTTTTTTTAAGTTGTGCTGACACTCGTTCTTTAAATGACGCTATCCCGAGGAGAACACCTAAAGGCGAGCCATAATAGCCTCATCTTCAGCAGGCTCCTCCATTTTTTTCATATTTTTTTTTACGTTGTGCTGACCCTCGTTCTTTAAATGATGCTATCCCGAGGAGGACACCTAAAGGCGAGCCGTAATGCCCTCATCTTTGGCAAGCTTCTCCGGATTTTTTTCACAGTTTTTTTCCGGTTTTTTCCCGTGGTTTTTTTTTTTAACGTTGTGCTGACACTTGATGTGTGGAAAACGATCCAACACAAAACTCACCGGCAAGTGTACCGGGTCGCATCAAGTAATAATAACTCACATGAGTGAGGTCGATCCTACAGGGATTGAAGGATTGAACAATTTTAGTTTAGTGGTTGATTTAGTCAAGCGAATCAAGTATTGGTTGAGTGATTTGTGCTTTGCAGAAATTAAATTGCTTGAAATGTAAAGGGAGAGGGTAAAATGCAGTCAAATTAAAGAGCAGGAAAGTAAAGAAGCAGAATCTTAAAGTGCAAGTAATGTAAATTACAGAAACTTAGATTGCAAGAAATGTAAATGGCTACAGCTTAAAGTGCAAGAAATGTAAATTGCTTGAATCATAAAAGGAATTGGGAATTGGGATTGCAGAATTTAAACAAGCAGAATTAAATTGCATCAAGTAGCAAAGCAAAAGAAGAATTGAGTTGGAATGGATCTCAAACAAAAGAGTGAAATGCCTTGAAGAATTTTAAAGACAGAAAAACAGTGCTTAATTTGCAGCAATTTAAAAGTGGTTCAAGATCTCAGGAGTGGAAGAGACTAGATAACAAGTCTAGATTTTAAATCCTTCCTTGATCTAACAAGAACAATGCAAAAGAAATAAAGAAATGTAAATTGCAGAGAGAGTAGAAGCAGAATCAATAAACAGAAAGTGGAATTCAATTATGCAGAAAATTAAACAAGATCTCAAGGTGAGATTAAAACAGAAGTTCTTCAATTCTCTACCCAAGATCCAAAGCAAGAAAATTAAGGAGTGCTCAAGTAAAAACCAAGAAGAAGAGAGATCAATTCTCCTTCCAAGTTCTCAGAAATACAAATTCAAAGTGAAAAGCTCAAAATTGAAAATGAAAGCTAAAAAGGAAAATTCAAAGTAAAGTCTAGAGGTCTCAAAAAGTGTCCTAATTACATCAAACTGACTCCTATTTATACACTTTCTATTCTTGGATTTTGGAATTTGGATGGGCTTTTGATTTGGTGAAGATTTGAATTTAATTGGATTTTTGGTTGAATTTTCAGCCCATGAGTGATTTGCTTCCAGGGGGATGCTCAGCTCACAAAGTGAGTGATGACAAGTCATCTTAGCCTAGTTTCACTAGTCTTTTCTTTTGTTTTCAATTGATTTTATGCACTTTCTTGAGCCATAAGTAAGCCAATTGGGTAGAATTTCATAGTTCCTTTGATTCAATCAACCATGGATGAATTAATGCAATTTCATGAGATTTTGTGCTATAATTGTCATATATTATGAAAGAATAACAAACTCATGATTTTGAGCATAGCTTTGATGTGTTTGGATGATTGATGATAGGTGAAAAGAGCTTTGAAGAAGGTTGAAGAAAGAAGAAAGGGCAAGGAGCAAGAGAGAACAAAAAGCTTGAGCAAAAGCTTGCCTCAAACTTTAGCTCAAACTTTTGGAAGAGTGAATTCACCCTGGAGGAGAAAAGCTTGCGCCAACGTTTGCCTCAAGCTTTTTGGCAAACGTTGGCGCCACACACCAACACCCTGGAGGAGAAAAGCTTGCGCCAACGTTTGCCTCAAGCTTTTTGGCAAACGTTGGCGCCACACACCAACACCCTGGATGGAGAAAAGCTTGCGCCAACGTTTGCCTCAAGCTTTTTGGCAAACGTTGGCGCCACACATGCATACAAGGGGATCCACGTTTGGCTTAAAGTTTGACCTCAAACTTTAGCTCAAACGTGGATACAGCAAAAGGGGGTGGCTGGTATAAAAAGCTTGAGCCAAAGTTTACCTCAAACTTTGACTCAAGCTTTTGTGCTTTATGTCCCGGTTCACAATGGGTTTCTCTCCAACTCCAAGTGCAATCAACAGAGGCTTTTATCAACCCAATTCCATCAAGAGCAAAGGCCCAATTCAAGGCTTGAAGACCATTTGAAGAAAGTGTATAAATAGCTTAGGATTTAAGTTTTCCGGGAGCTTTTCTTTTAGAATTCTTAGAACACTTGGAGAGAGAGCTCACCTTGACATTTTAGTTGTTGTTTTTAGAATTCAAGAGAATTAGGAAGGAGAATTGATCTCTCTTCTTCCTTGTTCTTGCTCAGCACTCTTTACTTTTCTTGCTTTAGATCTTGGGTGGAGAATTGAAGAACTTCTGTTTCAATCTCACCTTGAGATTTTTGTTTAATTTTCTGCATAATTGAATTTCCATTTCTGTTAATTGCTTCTTCTTCTACTATTTCTGCGATTTACTTTCCTTTATTTCCTTTGCAATTGTTCTTACTGGATCTAGGAAGGCAGTGAGATCTAGACTTGGCTATCTAGTCTCTTGAGTCCTAAGATCTACAACTTTCAATTTAAATTTTCTTGTTTCGTTGCTACACCAAGCTGATTTTCATTTTCATTCAAGATCCGGTTTAATTGAGTCCATCTGTTAAATTTCTATTTGTTAAATTTTACTTTCTCTTGTTTAATTCATGCAAATCCAAATCCCAATTCCCTTTACAATTCAAGTTATTTAAATTTCTTGCATCTTAAGATTCTGCAATTTACATTTCTTGCAATCTAAGTTTCTGCAATTTAATTTCTTGTTCTTTAAGATTCAGCACTTTTATTTTCTGCCCTCTTTAATTTCTTGTCAATTGTCCCTCTCCCTTTTAAATTTCATGCAATTTAGCTTCTGTCAAATACAAACCACTCAAATCAACTCTTGATTCGCTAGACTAAGTCATCCACTAAACTAAAATTGCTCAATCCTTCAATCCCTGTGGGATCGACCTCACTCCCGTGAGTTTTATTACTTGATGCGACCCGGTGCACTTGCCGGTCAGTTTCGTGTTGGATCGTTTTCCACACCATCAAGTTTTTGGCGCCGTTGCCGGGGATTGAAATAGATTGACAATGATTAAGTGAAGTGGAGATCTAGATCTAGCATTTTTATTTTCCGTTTCTCTAACTTTGGACTAACCCACTAACTGTTTGAATTTTTACTTAAACTAACTGAAACCTCACTTTTGCTAAAGTGAAGTTTTCTTGGTTTCTCTGGCTTCGTATGATTCTCATACTTCAGCTTGTTGAATATACGAGAGAAGCAATTCTCTCTTACTAATCTTTCAAGCCTATCAACTGTTTGATACATTGTGTCAGCTAAACCTTTTAACCACATTTTGGACATGAATGTATTCAATCTTCATTTGGACTATTTGTGATTTTGCAGATCATGGAGAAGAACCCAACGAATCCCAGTCAGCATGGTAGTAATGTCCCCACCTTAGATGATAATGCAACCCATAACTTGAAGCACCCACTCGTCACCATGAACGACATTGCTCAGTGGTTTGAAGCTTTCCCACAAGGAAACATCATCGGATGGGAAGAACTAATGAGTGAACTCCTAGCCAAGCTGAAACCACCTCAGGGAATTGTTAAACCAGAGGCAGAAGTGCAACCATTCACACAAGAGAAGGAAATTGAAGGTGTCCGTGCAGTCATGAACCAAAACAAGCAGATGCATCAGCAAACTCTACAACAACTAGACATGATGGTCAGAAAAATCAATGAGCTGAGAACTGCTGTAGTACATGCGTACAACCTAACTCAAAACTCCTACGGGTGGAATCAAGCTGAACAAGGTTCTGGAGTAGTTAACCATGAGAAACAAAGTTATGAGCAATCACATTCTCCAAACAGTTCCTCTAGCATATTCCAATACAGGTCTCAGAATGATGTGTACAGCCCACCCTGGAGAACTCAGTCCAACTGGAGGGGGGTTCAAAACCAAAATCAAATACCAAGGGACTTCAATTGCAACAATCCCAACTTCAAAAACCAGCATAAAAACCACCCCCACAACAACAATCATCATGCACCACCCCAATACACACATTTCCAACCCCATCCTACCTCACAACTCGCCCAAAATGACTCTCATCAACCATCACAGTTAACACAACCACGACCAATTCCAAACTTTCAAAGACTCTATGTTCTAGAAATGATGATGGAAAGGTTCGTGAAAGTTCAAGAGATGATAATAATAGAGCAGGAAGAAGCAAGGAAAAATCAAGAGATGATAAGCAGGAACCAAGAGGCCTCACTCAGAAGAATTGAGAGGCAAATGGAACAGCTAGCTAGACACCTTGCAGAAATCGGCGAGAGGAGGGCAAATATAGTCCTAAAGGCCACTGAAGATGACCCAAAGAACAGCGAAAAAGCTGCTGGGTTGAAAGGGAAAGCAGTTATGGAGGAAAGTGAGAAGGCTATGGAAAAGGAAATAATCATCAAAGAAACACACAACAGAGGAATTCCACAAAAAGAAACAGAGGAAAGGAAGCCCATAGTGAGAGGAGGAAACCAAAGGCAACAAAAGCCTCAACTTCCATGATCTGAGGATGAAAAATGTCAAGCTAGTGACAATAAAAGAGCGCTTGTTGGGAGGCAACCCAACCGGAGGTAACTACCTTTTCATATCTATTTCAATAAAAAGGTTAATTAGTTTTATCTATGTTGCAAGGAGCTAAGTTTGGTGTTACACACCAAAACAATCTAAGGGAGAATGAAGAATTCTAAGTTTGGTGTTCCACCAAAATTTCATCATAAAATATATTCTCACCTACTGCATAATGCTAGCTTCAAGCATCTAGACGAACTAGTTAACTATTCTGCTGTTTCCTAGTTTTTAGTTCTATTGCTTTTGAAAAAGAAAAAGAGTTTCACACATGGTTAATCTGATGCATGAGAACCATTGGCAAGGTACTAAGTTTGGTGTTCCCACACCAAAGTAAGTTCAAAGGCCCACAAATAATTCATGCATGCTAACCATTTTTTCAAGTGCTTGGGGAACAAGCAACTTTCAATATCACTGCAGAGCACCATACAAACTTTTGGAAGATTTAGCATCATCAATCAAAGAGGTGAAAGAGGAATGTGAAGACCAACAATGATGTTGAGGAAGAGGACAGCAAGTAAACTCCAAAAGGTTGTATTGTTCATTATCAGATATTGCCGTGATTAAAAGTGATACTATATCCCTATCTGTCCTTCTGTCTAGTATAATTTTTCTGTAATTCAATAATCAAGATGCTTGATCACTTACAACACTATACTCTCCAAACTTGTTTGCACTCAATATTTCAAAATTGCATCACATAAAAGTTCTTTGAAAAGAAGGATTAAGGAATTAAACAATTTTGAGGCAAGCAAAAGATTAGGAAAAGTGGTGGTTCTAGTTGTATAATCATGTATTGAGGTTGCATGCTTATGAAAACTTGCATGGGAGCTCATATGCGGGACATAGAGTTCAAAGAAGTGTTGTGGAGTTTCTCAAACATTTATTGATCCAAGAAGCAGCAAACAAAACAAAAGAAAATAAAGAAAATACAAAAACAAAAAGAACATGGCCGATGGCTCTGAGCATCAATTACTAGGCAGAGAAGAAGAAAAGAAACAAGAACTCAAAGAGTTGTTATCCTAGTAAATGCTTGTGGTCGAATTGTGTCAAAGAGAGAGGCTTGAGTAAGTAAATCCTTAGGGGTGCTTTAACACCTAATACCTTAAAACCAACTGGTTTAGGAGTATTGATTGAAAGCTTATCTAAAGAGCCGCTTTGAGACATGACACTTAGAGTCAAAGCCAAAAACACAAATCATAAAGCTGCTTCAAGGTGATTACCTATAGAGAGATCTCTATGATATCATTTGGATGAAAGTTCTAAGACCTAAGACTTCCAAGATGTAGGGACTAGTAAGCACTGGAGCCCTTGCATGAGCACATAATTTAGAGTTCACCCCACTGTCACTTAATCACTTCACTCACAGGAAATTACAAGTCATTCTTCAATCCATCCTGATGGAAAGAACTTTTGAGCATAATTATCTTCTTGCTGGGGGACAAGCAAGTTTTAAGTTTGGTGTTGTGATGACAAGTCATCTTAGCCTAGTTTCACTAGTCTTTTCTTTTGTTTTCAATTGATTTTATGCACTTTCTTGAGCCATAAGTAAGCCAATTGGGTAGAATTTCATAGTTCCTTTGATTCAATCAACCATTGATGAATTAATGCAATTTCATGAGATTTTGTGCTATAATTGTCATATATTATGAAAGAATAACAAACTCATGATTTTGAGCATAGCTTTGATGTGTTTGGTTGATTGATGATAGGTGAAAAGAGCTTTGAAGAAGGTTGAAGAAAGAAGAAAGGGCAAGGAGCAAGAGAGAACAAAAAGCTTGAGCAAAAGCTTGCCTCAAACTTTAGCTCAAACTTTTGGAAGAGTGAATTCACCCTGGAGGAGAAAAGCTTGCGCCAATGTTTGCCTCAAGCTTTTTGGCAAACGTTGGCACCACACACCAACACCCTGGAGGAGAAAAGCTTGCGCCAACGTTTGCCTCAAGCTTTTTGGCAAACGTTGGCGCCACACACCAACACCCTGGATGGAGAAAAGCTTGCGTCAATGTTTGCCTCAAGCTTTTTGGCAAATGTTGGCGCCACACATGCATACAAGGGGATCCACGTTTGGCTTAAAGTTTGACCTTAAACTTTAGCTCAAACGTGGATAGCAACAAAAGGGGGTGGCTGGTATAAAAAGCTTGAGCCAAAGTTTACCTCAAACTTTGACTCAAGCTTTTGTGCTTTATGTCCCGGTTCACAATGGGTTTCTCTCCAACTCCAAGTGCAATCAACAGAGGCTTTTATCAACCCAATTCCATCAAAAGCAAAGGCCCAATTCAAGGCTTGAAGACCATTTGAAGAAAGTGTATAAATAGCTTAGGATTTAAGTTTTCTGGGAGCTTTTCTTTTAGAATTCTTAGAACACTTGGAGAGAGAGCTCACCTTGACATTTTAGTTGTTGTTTTTAGAATTCAAGAGAATTAGGAAGGAGAATTGATCTCTCTTCTTCCTTGTTCTTGCTCAGCACTCTTTACTTTTCTTGCTTTGGATCTTGGGTGGAGAATTGAAGAACTTCTGTTTCAATCTCACCTTGAGATTTTTGTTTAATTTTCTGCATAATTGAATTTCCATTTCTGTTAATTGCTTCTTCTTCTACTATTTCTGCGATTTACTTTCCTTTATTTCCTTTGCAATTGTTCTTGCTGGATCTAGGAAGGCAGTGAGATCTAGACTTGGCTATCTAGTCTCTTGAGTCCTGAGATCTACAGCTTTCAATTTAAATTTTCTTGTTTCGTTGCTACACCAAGCTGATTTTCATTTTCATTCAAGATCCGGTTTAATTGAGTCCATCTGTTACATTTCTATTTGTTAAATTTTACTTTCTCTTGTTTAATTCATGCAAATCCAAATCCCAATTCCCTTTACGATTCAAGTTATTTAATTTTCTTGCATCTTAAGATTCTGCAATTTACATTTCTTGCAATCTAAGTTTCTGCAATTTAATTTCTTGTTCTTTAAGATTCAGCACTTTTATTTTTTGCCCTCTTTAATTTCTTGTCAATTGTCCCTCTCCCTTTTAAATTTCATGCAATTTAGCTTCTGTCAAATACAAACCACTCAAATCAACTCTTGATTCGCTAGACTGATGACATGTCACCATGTCATATTTTTCTATGCTTTTTCATTTGTTTTCAATTGGTTTTATGCACTTTCTTGAGCCATAAGCAAGCCAATTGGGTAGATTTTCATGTTTCCGTTGATTCAATCAACCATGTATGAATTAATGTAATTTCATGAGATTTTATGCTATAATTGTCATATATTATGAAAGAATAACAAACTCATGATTTTGAGCAAAGGTTTGATGTGTTTGGTTGATTGATGATAGGTGAAAAGAGTTTGGAAGAAGGTTGAAGAAAGAAGGAATGGCTAGGAGCAAGAGAGAACAAAAAGTTTGAGCAAAAGTTTGCCTCAAACTTTAGCTCAAACTTTCAGATAAGTGAAAACACACCAGGGAACAAAAATCTTGAGCAAAAGTTTGCCTCAAACTTTAGCTCAAACTTTTGGGAGAAAAGCTTGAGCCAACGTTTGCCTCAAACTTTTTGGCAAACGTTGGCATCACAAATCAACACCCTGGAGAG
>NW_015496073.1:22204-22315 GCF_000816755.2 Arachis ipaensis
AAAGTTTGCGTTGCCTCAAACTTTTTGGCAAACGTTGGCGCCACACCAACACACCCAGGGGAGAAAAAGCTTGCGCCAACGTTTGCCTCATGCCTCAAGGCAAACGTTGGC
>NW_015496073.1:25419-26480 GCF_000816755.2 Arachis ipaensis
AAAAAGTTTGCGCCAACGTTTGCCTCAAACTTTTTGGCAAACGTTGGCGCCACACCAACACACCCAGGGGAGAAAAAGCTTGCGCCAACGTTTGCCTTAAGCTTTTTGGCAAACGTTGGCGCCACAAGGCATACAAGGGGTATACTTCCAACAAGAATAACTTGAGCTACAGAGCTCCAAATGAGGTGATTCAAAAAGAAATGGAAAGTAGGAATCAAGAGCTTTCCAAGCATATATGGCACTGCATGATGGACACTAAAATTGAGGGAGAAAACTGCCCCGCAATGAGCATAAATGAACATGGTGGCAACCTGCAGTGAGACCAACTGACATCTGCACCTTCGACGGAGTATAACTCGAGCTGTAGAGCTCCAAATGATGCTCTTCCAACGGCATTGGAAAGTAGACATTCAGGGATTTCCAACAATGTATAATAGTATGGGGTGGACAATATGTTTGAGCCTCCAGAACTGGCGTTTTCGACCACGTTTGAGGCAAACTTTACCTCAAACGCTGCACACCAAGGCCAGCAACCTTGTCCTCTTCAAAGAAGCATAACTTGAGTTGTAGATGTCCAATTGAGGTGATTCCAATTGGGTTAGAAAGCGGACATTCAGAGCTTTCCAACCATATATAATAGTCTATAGTGAGCATAAAATTGGCAACGTTGACAAGAGGACAAAGTAGCGCCACATATATGCACTAGGGGGCCAACATTTGAGCAAAAGTTTGACCCCAAACTTTGGCTCAAACGTTGGTAGCAGCAAGAATGGGGCAGCTGGTGTAAAAAGTTTGAGTAAAAGTTTGCCTCAAACTTTTACTCAAACTTTTACTCAAGCTTTTAAGATTCACAACCCCGTTCACATTGGTTCTCTCTCCAACTCCAAGAGCAATCAACCAAGGCCTCTATCAACCCAATTCCATCAAGAGCAAGGGCCCAATTAACACCACTCAAAGGCACAAGAGATAGTTAGAATAGAAATTTCATTTTAATTGTAATTTGTTTTGAATTTCATTTTCATTTTGTAAAAACGCCTATAAATAGGTATCTGTTTCATTTT